>NC_134488.1:132044906-132279906 GCF_040206685.1 Ascaphus truei
CTCACATCTCCTGCACTTCACACATCTCCCTACCGCAACCGGACCGCGAAGCCCCCTACCCCGCTACACCATGCCACCAATGTCCCTCCCCCTATCCCGCTACCTCACACAGTGTAGCTCCCGCGGACCGCACAGCACGCCTCACATCTCCTGCACCTCACACATCTCCCTACCGCAACCGGACCGCGAGGCCGCGGCCTACACTCACACACCATGGCAACGATGTCCCTCCCCCTATCCCGCTACCTCACACAGTGTAGCTCCCGCGGACCGCACAGCACGCCACATCTCCTGCACCTCACACAGCTCCCTACCGCAACCGGACCGCGAGGCCGCGGCCTACACTCACACACCATGGCAACGATGTCCCTCCCCCTATCCCGCTACCTCACACAGTGTAGCTCCCGCGGACCGCACAGCACGCCTCATCTCCTGCACCTCACACAGCTCCCTACCGCAACAGGACCGCGAGGCCGCGGCCTACACTCACACACCATGCCACCAATGTTCCTCCCCCTATCCCGCTACCTCACACAGTGTATGACAACACCTACCACTGGAAATCAGATGTTCGTTGAAATAAAATTTGTTTTCCTAACTATTTTACTGTCTGTATAATGTACACAACACTCACCCACACAAAAACCCCTCATACACACACACACACACACGCAAACATCCTGTCATTCTATGCCACACACTACACTCAAAAACATGCCATTTTTAACATATGTATGACCAACAACACGCACTCACACACGTCACACACACAACATGCCTCATACACACACACACGCCATCACACACCAGCAACACACACACATGCTCTCACACACACCACACACCATGCCACCGATGTCACTCCCGCTATCCCGCTACCTCACACACTCTACCTCCCGCGGAACAACCAGCACGCCTGACATCTCCTGCACCTCACACATCTCCCTCCGCAACCGGACCGCGACGCCGCGGACTACAGTCAAACAGCATGCCACCAATGTCACTCCCGCTACCTCACACACTGTATGACAACACCTACCACTGAAACTCAGCTGTTCCTTACAATAAAATATGTTTTCCTAACAATTTCACTGTCTGTATAATCTACTATATATTTCTGAAAGCACTGTATGTCTGCGTCCCTAGCGGCAATCTCATTGGTCCCTTTGCCCGCCCGCCCCCGCACACCTCTCATTGGGCTCACACACTCACACCACCCCCTTGGCCCACCCCCCACACCTCTCATTGGGCTCACACACTCACACCACCCCCTTGGCCCGCCCCCCACACCTCTCATTGGCCTGAGGCGGAGTGACGGGCCAAAGGTCCAAAAAAAAAAAAAACACACACACACACATATATATCTCTGTCCTCTCCCCCCCCATCACACTCACCTCCCCCCCTCCCCGGTGCTCACCTCCCTCCCGCTCCACTCCCTCCCCGGCGGGGGGACACGCGCCCACCTAAGACGCGCCCGGAAGCCGCTCCACTCCCGCACTCACCTCCCTCCCACTCTTACCTCCCGCACTCACCTCCCGCTCCACTCCCTCTACACTCCACTCCCTCCCGCTACACACCACTCCCTCCCGCTCCACTCCCGCACTCACCTCCCTTCCACTCACCTCCCTCCCGCTACACACCACTCCCTCCCGCTACACACCACTCCCTCCCGCTACACACCAATCCCTCCTGCTCCATTCCCTCCCGCTCCACTCCCTCCCCCGCTCCACTCACGTCCCTCCCCCGCTCCATTCCCTCGCGCTCCATTCCCTCCCGCTCCACTCACCTCCCTCCCGCTCCACTCCGTCCCCGGCGGGGGAACAGGCTGCCACGCGGCGCGTAAGATGGCGGACCCCCTTCCTCCCTCGCGGCGCCGAGTAAGAAGATGGCGGCGGCCGGAAGTACAGGTAGGTGTCGCTCCCCCACCTCCCCCCCACCTGTGGCGCCGCACGAAACTGAGAAAGGGCGCATCACGGGTGTGTGTGTGTGTGTGTGTGTGTGTGTGTGTGTCACTGCCCCCCCTCCTGTCCACTGCCCCCCCCTCCTGTCCACTGCCCCCCCTCCTGTCCACAGCCCCCCCCCTCCTGTCCACAGCCCCCCCTCCTGTCCACAGCCCCCCCTCCTGTCCACAGCCCCCCCTCCTGTCCACAGCCCCCCCCTCCTGTCCACAGCCCCCCCTCCTGTCCACTGCCCCCCCCTCCTGTCCACTGCCCCCCCCCTCTCCTGTCCACTGCCCCCCCTCTCCTGTCCACTGCCCCCCCTCTCCTGTCCACTGCCCCCCCTCTCCTGTCCACTGCCCCCCCTCTCCTGTGCACTGCCCCCTCTCCTGTCCACTGCCCCCCCCTCTCCACTGCCCCCCCCTGTCCACTGCCCCCCCCCTCTCCTGTCCACTGCCCCCCCCTCTCCTGTCCACTGCCCCCCCCTCTCCTGTCCACTGCCCCCCCCTCTCCTGTCCACTGCCCCCCCCTCTCCTGTCCACTGCCCCCCCCTCTCCTGTCCACTGCCCCCCCCTCTCCTGTCCACTGCCCCCCTCCTGTCCACTGCCCCCCTCCTGTCCACTGCCCCCCCCTCCTGTCCACTGTCCTCCCTCCTGTCCACTGTCCACTGCCCCCCCCTCCTGTCCACTGCCCCCCCTGTCCACTGCCCCCCCCTCCTGTCCACTGCCCCCCCCTCCTGTCCACTGCCCCCCCTCCTGTCCACTGCCCCCCCTCCTGTCCACTGCCCCCCCCTCCTGTCCACTGCCCCCCCCCTCCTGTCCACTGCCCCCCCCTCCTGTCCACATCCCCCCCCTTCCCACCCCCCCCCCTCCTGTCCACTGCCCCCCCCTCCTGTCCACTGCCCCCCCCCTCCTGTCCACTGCCCCCCCCTCCTGTCCACATCCCCCCCCTTCCCACCCCCCCCTTCCCACCGCCTCCCCCCCTCCCCCCCTTCCCACCGCCTCCCCCCCTCCCCCCCTTCCCCCCCCCTCCCCCCCTTCCCACCGCCTCCCCCCCTTCCCACCGCCTCCCCCCCCTTCCCACCGCCTCCCCCCCCTTCCCACCGCCTCCCCCCCCCCTTCCCACCGCCTCCCCCCCCCCCTTCCCACCGCCTCCCCCCCCCTTCCCACCGCCTCCCCCCCCCCTTCCCACCGCCTCCCCCCCCCTTCCACCCCCTTCCCACCGCCTCCCCCCCCTTCCCACCCCCTTCCCACTGCCTCCCCCCCTTCCCACCGCCTCCCCACCCTTCCCACCCCCCTCCCACCGCCACCCCCCCCTTCTCACCGCCCACCCTCCTTCCCACCGCCCCCCCTCCTTCCCACCCCCTCCCCCTTCCCTCCCCCTTCCCACCGCTTCCCACCACCCTCCCCCCTCCCCACCACCTCCCCCCCTTCCCACCCCCTCCGCTCCCCTCCCCCCCCTCCCCTCCACCCCTTTCCCCTCCCTTCCCCTCCCACACTTCCACCCCTTCCCCCCCCACACTTCCACCCCTTCCCCCCCTCCTCTAACCCTTCCCCCCCCTCCTCTAACCCTTCCCCCCCCTCCTCTAACCCTTCCCCCCCTCCTCTAACCCTTCCCCCCCTCCTCTAACCCTTCCCCCCCCTCCTCTAACCCTTCCCCCCCCCCTCCTCTAACCCTTCCCCCCCCCCTCCTCTAACCCTTCCCCCCCCCTCCTCTAACCCTTCCCCCCTCCTCCACCCCTTGCCCCCCTCCTCCACCCCCTCCTCCCCTTCCCGCCGCCCTTCGCCTTCCTGCCCGCCTTACCGCCTCCCCACCCCCGCCTCTGCCTTTCACCCGCCCTTACTCCGGCCGCCTCTGCCTTTCACCCACCGCCTCACAGCCGCTGCATGCACTCAACAGACACCCGCCACACTCGACACATACCTGCTGCCTCCCGCCCCTACGCACCGACATCACTGACCCACCGCCTCACACCCTAACAGGACCCCCACTCACACACAGCACTCACAACCCACGCGCCACCCGCCGCCTCACACCCTAGCAGGACCCCTACTCACAGACAGCACTCACAACCCACGCGCCACCCGCCGCCTCACACCCTAGCAGGACCCCCACTCACAGACAGCACTCACAACCCACGCGCCACCCGCCGCCTCACACCCTAGCAGGACACCCACTCGCAGACAGCACTCACAACCCACGCGCCACCCGCCGCCTCACACCCTAGCAGGACCCACACTCAGACAGCACTCACAACCCACATACCACCCGCCGCCTCACACCCTAGCAGGACCCCCACTCGCAGACAGCACTCACAACCCACGCGCCACCTGCCGCCTCACACCTTAGCAGGACACACGCCTCACATTTTTACATCACTTATGGCACCAAAATATACATTGTACTGTGGTGTGGTTACAATAAACCATTTTTATACAACATCGTATTACATTTTCTTCCATCTTTCTTTTCAATATTATTATCCAACCTTTACAACAAACAGTCACCTATTGTTCCACAATTTATAAATAATACTACCTATTACGCATTTACATCCCGGGCAACGCCGGGTCTCTCAGCTAGTTATAAATAAAAATGACATTTTGCCTGTTTCTAGGCATTTTAATGGTTGTCACTCAGGTGATATCTCTAATTTCAAATGAATGGGAATAGAACATGTACCCATGCCAATAAGAGGGGGAGACAGACTCAAACTCCTTAATCAAAGGGAAATGTACTGGATACATGAACACGACGTTCTATCCCCAAAGGGTATTAACACAGAGTGGGATATCAAATGTTTTTTGTGAGGTATTCCTGCATGTGATACCATTGTTTTGTGAGGTATTCCTGCATGTGATACCATTGTTTTGTGAGGTATTCCTGCTTGTGATACCATTGTTTTGTGAGGTACTCCTGCTTGTGATACCATTTTTTTGTGAGGTATTCCTGCATGTGACACCATTGTTTTGAGAGGTATTCCTGCTTGTGATACCATTGTTTTGTGAGGTACTCCTGCTTGTGATATCATTTTTTTGTGAGGTACTCCTGCTTGTGACACCATTCCTTGTTATTTTCTTGTTCCATCCACTTTCCTGTTTTTTCTGGTTGCCCTTCCCACTCCACTAGCCTTAATATTGGCATTGTTGTGGTCCCAGTTTTAGAAACCTGGAGATATAGGGGGTTATGCACTAAGCAGTGATAAGTGCTTTTAAGTGAGATAAAAAGCCTTTATAGCGTGATACTGCCTGCTGTGGGATTCACAAAGCAGTGATAAGTGCTTTTAAGTAGCCATTATAGCGCGATACTGCACTGTTATCACTGCTTTGTGAATCTCACAGCAGGCAGCATCACGCTACAGTATAAAGGCATGTATCTCACTTAAAAGCACTTATCACTGCTTTGTGCATAGCACCCAGAAACCCCACGTATCACTGCTTAGTGCATAACCCCCAGTATATGCTGTGCTATACTTTATTCCAGATCATGATTGACGTTTTTGTGATCTTTAGATAATCATAACTAATCTATAAATCTATATTCTCGTGGCATTCTTATGTTTATATGATGGGCACATCTATTATGATATACTAATATGTAACAGATTTGGCTTTCTTGTGACTAATTCTATTTCAGGTGCAATAATTATGCTATTATACATTTGTGACAAAGATTGTTTCACATTTGCTAGTGGCCCTTTGCTAGGCTTTCATTTGAATAATATTAGTGGTACATTTCACTTCTGTGTGATTCATAGGGGGCTATGCACTAAGCAGTGATAAGTCATTTTAAGAGCGCAAAGTGCTTTTAGAACGTGAAGTTCCGCCGAGCGCTATGCACTAAGCTGCGCAAACGGGCACTCTAAAACGGGCTTTACCTTGAAATTTTTTCTAAGTCCAACTTTGATCGTACAATCAGCTGTTTGCGCTGAATCCTGCCCTTCTGCGGGATTCACTAAGCAACGCAAACTGATCGTACGTTAAAGTTGCGCTGAATAAAGCTCACCAGCTAAAGGCAGGTGATAAAAAAAGCTGGACTTAGAAAAAATTGTTTGTTTACCTTTTTGCAGGCGCAACACCAATACAACAGGCCGGCGGGTGTCCCCGGCTGACCCCGCAGGGGTCCCCGAGGGAGGCCGAGGGTCTAGCGGGTGTCCCCGGCTGACCCTGCGGCCGTCCCGGGTCCCCGCGGGAGTCCTGGGGTACCGCGGGCCTGCGGTACCAATGTTGTGCCAACAAAAATACTAAACATTATTTCTAACTAAATACACCCCCCTAACACATACAGTACAATAATGTGCAACATAACTATTATCCAGATATGGATAATAGATTATTTGCCCATTATTAAACACTGCATTACCATACCTAAATAAAGTCAATAAATACAGTAGCCAGCTAATCCAATAAATACAAGCAGTAACAACATCAACAATTATTTAATTAAACCATTAACCAATGAAACCAATTAATTCCTAAACAAACTCAAATTAATAGTAACACTAACCAATCAAACCAATTAAGTACAACAACATTAATGAATGTAAACATTAAAAGACAAAGAAATACATTCAAACAATCTCTGAAAGAACCATAAAACGCATTAGCCAACATAATACAACATTAACTACAAACGAACACAAATCGCAAACATTTTATTACATTAAGCACGGAAAATACAAACGTCGGCTTGAGTTTGTTTAGGAATTAATTGGTTTCATTGGTTAATGGTTTAATTAAATAATTGTTGATGTTGTTACTGCTTGTATTGATTGGATTAGCTGGCTACTGTTTTTATTGACTTTATTTAGGTACTAGCTGAGAGCCCCGGCGTTGCCCGGGATGTTTGTGGTGTGGGGGTGGCATTTGGGTGGGGAGTGGTCCACGCGGCCCATGGCAGTGTGCGGTGGTACTGCTACTGTGGCTGTACTGATGGTGATTGTATCGGTGTGCTGATTTGGGAGGGTTTGTTGCTGATGTGGGGGTGCGGATGTGGGTGTGCCGATGGGGAGGTGCCAATGTGTGGGTGCTGATGGTGTTGATGGGGGCTGGGAATGGTGGTGAGCCGAGAATGCCAGTGTGCTGGGGGGGGGGGGGGCATGGGATACCGGTGTGCTGATGTGGTGGTGCTGGGGATAGTGTATGTGTGTGTATACGTGTGTGTGTGTGTATATATACACACGTGTGTGTATACATGTGTGTATACATGTTTGTGTGTGTGTGTGTGTATACATGTTTGTTTGTATACATTGTGTATGTGTACGTGTGTGTGTGTATACATGTGTGTGTGTGTATACATGTGTGTGTGTATACACGTGTGTGTGTATACACGTGTGTGTGTGTATACACGTGTGTGTATACACGTGTGTGTATACACGTGTGTGTGTGTATACACGTGTGTGTGTTTATACACGTGTGTGTGTGTATACACATGTGTGTGTGTGTATACACGTGTGTGTGTATACACGTGTGTGTGTATACACGTGTGTGTGTGTGTATACACGTGTGTGTGTGTGTGTATACACGTGTGTGTATACACGTGTGTGTGTGTACACGTGTGTGTGTACACGTGTGTACACACGTGTGTGTGTGTGTGTACACACGTGTGTGTGTGTGTACACGTGTGTGTGTTGTGACAGAAACCAGGGGATGGTAATAAATTCCGTATATAGGGCTCCCAGGATACTAGACAGTTTCTATCCTGTTTGGCCTGGGAGTGCAGCCTTATAATACATACACTCCATCCCACAGTTTGGCAAGCGCTGGAACTGAGGGATGAGAGATCCAGACCAGAGTTTGTCTGCTGCCTGATTTCTGTCACCTGTCATGCTAATTAGGAATCAGGTATGAAAGACTGATTTCCTGTTTGCTCTGGTCTCCCCACAAGAGCCAGGAGGCTGGAAGGCTGCTGAACTACAGAGGGGAGAAGCCTCTTCCCCAAACAGGTTCAATCTTTCTGTTCATTTGTGTAAGACTGCAAAAGTACCATGTTTTGATGTTGGAAGTGGAAAAGCCACTTCCAACCCTGAGTCAGGGATATCTAAGTTAAGTTATCGCTCAGGTGAGCAGCTTTTGTTTTGATCTGTTTTCTGTTGTATGCACTGTGGCAGTCTCAGTGCCTGGGACTGAATAAACCAGGCATAGCCTGTTTAAAGGAACAGTACGTGACGCCTCATCATTTAACCTACCCTAAAAGACCGTGTTCTAAACAGTCCCGGACAAACGACGGAGCCCCGGAGTAAGCCGTTTGTCACATATGGTGGAGAATGCGGGCAGAGCACTAGGGGGTCTGCGGGTTGAAGAACTTTGAAAAAAAAAAAAAAAAAAAAAAAAGTTTTTTTCATCCTCTGCAAACAAGATGGAAGACGTGGTGGGTGCGCTGGTACGCAATGTCGCTGCCCAGAAAGACGCGAATGAAACCCAGCAACAGCTGTTAATAGCCCAGCAAGAAACTAATGCAAACCAGCAGCAGACGAATGCAGCCCATCAACAGCTGCTAATAGCCCAGCAAGAGATTAATGCCAACCAGCAACAGGCGAATGCCAACCAGCAACAGGCGAATGCAAACCAGCAACAGACGAATGAAGCCCTGCAAAACGCGAATGCAAACCAGCAAGAGACAAACCGCTTGCTGAGAGAGGAGCAACAGCGGTTCGCTCAGGGCTTACAGCAGGAACTCGAGATCCTGAGGGGGACTATCAGTAACCTTCCACTGGCAGCGGCAGCCCCAGTACCGAAAGTGACCAGGGCAAGCCACTACCTTCAGAAGATGGGACCCTCGGATGATGTGGAAGCCTATCTTCTCACGTTTGAACGCACGGCACAGAGAGAGGGATGGCCAGAAGCTGAGTGGGCTGGTCTAATCGCACCCTTCCTAAGCGGCGAACCCCAGAAGGCTTACTTTGATCTAGAGCCAGCCGAAGCTAACGTCTATGCAAAATTGAAGTTCGAGATCCTCGCCCGCCTCGGCGTAACCACGGCTGTTCGCGCCCAAAGGTTTCACGCATGGTCCTTCACGATGGATAAAGCCACCCGAAGCCAGATGTATGACCTCATCCACCTCGCCCGGAAGTGGCTACAACCCGAGATCAACTCAGCCAGCCACATCGTGGAACGGTTGGTCATGGACCAGTTCTTGAGGAAACTTCCCTCTGCCTTACGCCGTTGGGTCAGTCGGAGTGACCCCCACAATGCGGATGAGCTTGTGGCCCTCGTAGAAAGGTACAATGCAGCAGAAGAGCACCCGCAACCCACAGTCGTGGAGCAACCCCACTACCCGAGGTTCCAGGACTCTTCCAGAGACGGTAAAAGGGTACCGGGGTTAAGGGGCGCTGAAGAGCGGCGACCACCTTCACGCAGCACCAGCAACAGTGGTTCGCACACTAAGGGCAATAGCCAACATGGGGAGCCGGGAAAAGGCTCTAAGTGGGACACAGACTATGTACCTAAATGTGTAAATTGTCATGAGAGGGGCCACACAGCAAAAATCTGCCCACTAAATGATGAGCCCATGCAATGCAACAGCGTGGAACCTTATTCGCTGTTGTCCCAATGTATGGGCCCTAGCCCAGAGGACCCCTTGAATAACCATCTGTGGGCATTTGTAAAGGTTAATGGTAAGAGGGTTCGGGCACTTCTTGACTCTGGGAGCATGGTCACACTAGTGTCCGAATACCTCTTGCCCATTAAGAAGAAACAGGGAAACAGTTCACAAAGAGTGGCAATTTGTTGTATACATGGGGATAATCATGAATATTCCACTGTTGATGTTTTTTTTGAAACAGAGTTTGGTTCTTTAGATTTCAAGGTGGGTATTGTACCCAAACTGGCACATGATGTGTTAATAGGGACCGACTTTCCCCATTTTCTAAAAATGTGGTCCCCCGCTCAGAATAGCGCCCAGAGTTCAATAGCGGACCATAATGAAGTATTAGAAGAAACAAATCCTTTCCCTTTTTCAGAAATGGAGGTTGACGAGGGCCCAAATAAGAAGGGGGAAAAGGAGGAGTGCTGTAAAATTCCCTTCCCCATCACTACTTTGGTAGGGAATACCCCAAATCAAGATGTTGAGCAGACACTTACCACCCCAGAACCGGATAAGACCCTCGCTGACATAGAGGTCAGTCCTGGGAGTTTTAAGAAGGCCCAGTGGGAGGACCCCACATTAGCGGTAGCAAGGGGAAATATACGGGACCAGAATAGTACTCCTGGCCAACCAGATAGGTCACTTGCTTACCCCTACTTCGAGGTAGAGAACGACCTAGTATATCGGGTGATAAAAGGAAATCAGTTACAACTAAACAATTGTTGGTACCACGGACATTCCGTAACGTAGTATTACACCTCGCACATAGTCATCCATTGGGGGGACACCTAGGGGTGGAAAAGACAAAAGAAAAGGTTCTTCGAAGCTTCTATTGGCCTGGGATTCTGGCAGAAATTACGAATTATTGTTCCTCATGCCCAGAATGTCAGATCACCGCCCCGTTCAAGGCGTACCGCAGCCCATTGGTACCCCTTCCCATAATAGAGGTACCATTTGACCGGATTGCTATGGATCTAGTAGGACCCCTAATAAAGTCTGCTAGGGGACATCAGCATATATTGGTAATATTAGATTATGCCACCCGATATCCGGAGGCAGTTCCCCTACGTAGCACCTCAGCTAAAAACATAGCAAAGAGTTAGTAGTTCTGTTTTCCCGGGTCGGGATTCTAAAGAGAGACCAGGGAACAACATTTATGTCCCAAGTAACGAAAGAGCTATGTAAACTCCTAAAAATCAAGCATCTCAGAACCTCAGTCTATCATCCACAAACAGATGGTTTAGTGGAAAGGTTCAATAAAACCTTAAAGAGCATGTTACGGCGGGCGGTTGATAAAGAGGGGAAAAACTGGGATTGTTTGTTACCGTACCTGTTATTTGCCATTAGGGAAGTTCCCCAATCATCCACTGGCTTCTCCCCGTTTGAACTATTGTATGGCCGACACCCAAGGGGCTTACTGGATATAGCCAAAGAGACTTGGGAACACGAGGTTACCCCTTACAGAAGTGTAATAGAGCATGTTGCCCAGATGCAGGACCGCATTGCTGCAGTCCTACCCATAGTGAGGGAACACATGGAGAAAGCTCAAGAAGCACAGAGGAATACATATAATAAGGGTGCTAGGGTCAGAATTTTTTCTCCAGGTGATAGGGTACTAGTTCTGGTTCCCACCGTGGAGAGTAAATTCCTTGCTAAATGGCATGGGCCATATGAGGTCTTGGAAAGAGTGGGAGAAGTAAATTATAAGGTAAGACAGCCAGGTAGGAGGAAACCTGAGCAAATTTACCATATAAACCTACTCAAGCCCTGGAAAGATAGAGAAGTCTTGTTAACCCTAGTACCCCCAGGTCCGTCAGAGAATCAAGAAACTGACCCAGAGGTTAGCATAGCTGAAACCCTGTCTGTTCATCAGAACGAGAGGTTCAGAATTTAGTGAAAAGAAACAAAGAAATCTTCTCTATACGGCCAGGTAGAACTAGCGTAATTGAACATGACCTAGTCTCTGAACCGGGGGTCCGAGTTAACCTTAAACCGTACCGAATCCCAGAGGCCAAAAGAAAGGCTATAAGTTTAGAGGTTAAAAAAATGCTAAAACTAGGTGTAATTGAGGAATCCCAAAGTGGGTGGAACAGCCCTATAGTCTTAGTCCCAAAGCCAGATGGTACAACAAGGTTTTGTAATGACTACCGGAAACTAAACGCGGTGTCAAAATTTGATACTTATCCTATGCCCAGGGTAGATGAACTTGTAGAGAGACTGGGCAAAGCCCGATATCTCACAACCCTAGACCTAACAAAAGGGTACTGGCAGGTTCCCCTCACAGAAAGGGCAAAAGAAAAGACAGCCTTCTCAACCCCAGACGGCCTCTTTCAGTATAAGGTGTTGCCTTTTGGCTTACATGGAGCTCCCGCCACATTCCAAAGAATGATGGATAAAATTTTAAAACCACATGCTCGGTATGCTGCCGCCTACCTGGATGATGTGGTAATCCATAGTGAAGATTGGCAATCCCACCTTCCAAAGGTCCAAGCTGTGCGCGACGCAGTCCGGTCTGCTGGACTAACTGCTAACCCCGCTAAATGCACTATTGGTCTGGAGGAGGCCAAGTATCTGGGATATTCTATTGGCAGAGGTTTACTCAAACCCCAAACACTCAAAGTGGAGGCGATACAAAATTGGCCAAGGCCAGTTACAAAAAAACAAGTAAGGACCTTTTTGGGGTTAATTGGGTACTATAGAAGGTTTATTCCCAATTTTGCAACTAAGGCAACCCCACTAACTGACCTCACAAAAGCAAGAGGACCGCTAATGGTAAAGTGGTCCCCCGAAACCGAACAGGCCTTTAGAAGCCTGAAAGAAGCTCTCTGTGCCCAACCAGTGTTGGTCACACCTGACTTCTCCAAAGAGTTCGTAGTCCAAACCGACGCATCTGAGGTAGGGCTGGGGGCGGTACTCTCCCAGGAGTCTCAAGGTGAGGAGCACCCCATCCTTTATTTAAGTAGGAAACTAAATCCCCAGGAGAAAAATTACTCCATAGTAGAGAAAGAGTGTCTCGCAATAAAGTGGGCTGTAGAGACGCTCAAATACTACCTGTTGGGGAGAAAATTCCGGTTGGTCACAGATCATGCACCCCTTACCTGGATGTGTCAAAACAGGGAAAAGAATGCTAGAGTGACCAGGTGGTTCCTAAGCCTACAACCCTTTAAATTTTCTGTGGAACACAGGTCAGGGCACAAACATGGCAATGCTGACGGGTTGTCAAGGATGCACTCCCTAATATCCATGGTCGCTCATCCCTCGAGGTCTGAGCTGGGGGGGAGGATATGTGACAGAAACCAGGGGATGGTAATAAATTCCGTATATAGGGCTCCAGGATACTAGACAGTTTCTATCCTGTTTGGCCTGGGAGTGCAGCCTTATAATACATACACTCCATCCCACAGTTTGGCAAGCGCTGGAACTGAGGGATGAGAGATCCAGACCAGAGTTTGTCTGCTGCCTGATTTCTGTCACCTGTCATGCTAATTAGGAATCAGGTATGAAAGACTGATTTCCTGTTTGCTCTGGTCTCCCCACAAGAGCCAGGAGGCTGGAAGGCTGCTGAACTACAGAGGGGAGAAGCCTCTTCCCCAAACAGGTTCAATCTTTCTGTTCATTTGTGTAAGACTGCAAAAGTACCATGTTTTGATGTTGGAAGTGGAAAAGCCACTTCCAACCCTGAGTCAGGGATATCTAAGTTAAGTTATCGCTCAGGTGAGCAGCTTTTGTTTTGATCTGTTTTCTGTTGTATGCACTGTGGCAGTCTCAGTGCCTGGGACTGAATAAACCAGGCATAGCCTGTTTAAAGGAACAGTACGTGACGCCTCATCATTTAACCTACCCTAAAAGACCGTGTTCTAAACAGTCCCCGGACAAACGACGGAGCCCCGGAGTAAGCCGTTTGTCACAGTGTGTACACGTGTGTGTACACGTGTGTGTGTGTGTGTGTGTACACACGTGTGTGTGTGTACACACGTGTGTGTGTGTGTGTACACGTGTGTGTGTGTGTGTGTGTGTGTGTACACGTGTGTGTGTGTGTGTGTGTGTGTACACGTGTGTGTGTGTACACGTGTGTGTGTGTACACGTGTGTGTGTGTACACGTGTGTGTGTGTGTGTGTGTACACGTGTGTGTGTACACGTGTGTGTGTGTGTGTGTGTGTGTACACGTGTGTGTGTGTGTGTGTACACGTGTGTGTGTGTGTGTGTGTGTACACGTGTGTGTGTGTGTACACGTGTGTGTGTACACGTGTGTGTGTGTGTACACGTGTGTGTGTGTGTACACGTGTGTGTGTGTGTGTACACGTGTGTGTGTACACGTGTGTGTGTACACGTGTGTGTGTACACATGTGTGTGTGTGTGTACATGTGTGTGTGTGTGTACACGTGTGTGTGTGTACACGTGTGTGTGTGTGTACACGTGTGTGTGTGTGTGTACACGTGTGTGAGAACACGTGTGTGTGTGTACACGTGTGTGTGTGTACACGTGTGTGTGTGTACACGTGTGTGTGTGTGTGTGTGTACACGTGTGTGTGTGTACACGTGTGTGTGTGTGTGTACACGTGTGTGTGTGTGTGTGTGTGTACACACGTGTGTGTGTGTGTGTGTGTACACACGTGTGTGTGTGTGTACACACGTGTGTGTGTGTGTGTGTACACGTGTGTGTGTACACGTGTGTGTGTACACGTGTGTGTGTACACGTGTGTGTGTACACGTGTGTGTGTACACGTGTGTGTGTGTACACGTGTGTGTGTGTACACGTGTGTGTGTGTGTGTGTGTACACGTGTGTGTGTGTGTGTGTACACGTGTGTGTACGTGTGTGTGCGTGTGTGTGTGTACACGTGTGTGTTGTGTGTGTGTGTACACGTGTGTGTGTGTTGTGTGTACACGTGTGTGTGTGTGTGTGTACACGTGTGTGTGTGTGTACACGTGTGTGTGTGTGTACACGTGTGTGTGTGTGTACACGTGTGTGTGTGTGTGTGTACACGTGTGTGTGTGTGTGTGTACACGTGTGTGTGTGTACACGTGTGTGTGTGTGTACACGTGTGTGTGTGTGTACACGTGTGTGTGTGTACACGTGTGTGTGTGTGTACACGTGTGTGTGTGTGTACACGTGTGTGTGTGTGTACACGTGTGTGTGTGTACACGTGTGTGTGTACACGTGTGTGTGTGTGTGTGTGTGTGTGTGTGTGTACACGTGTGTGTGTGTGTGTGTGTGTACACGTGTGTGTGTGTACACGTATGTGTGTGTGTACACGTGTGTGTGTGTGTACACGTGTGTGTGTGTGTGTGTACACGTGCGTGTGTGTGTACACGTGTGTGTGTGTGTGTACACGTGCGTGTGTCTACGTATACGTGTGTGTACGTGTCTGCGTGTCTACGTGTGTCTACGTGTGCCTGCGTGTCTACGTGTGCCTGCGTGTCTACGTGTGCCTGCGTGTCTACGTGTGCCTGCGTGTCTACGTGTGCCTGCGTGTCTACGTGTGCCTGCGTGTCTACGTGTGCAGGGCCGGGGGGGGGTGAAGGGCAGGGCCGGGGGGGGGGGTGGTGAAGGGCAGGGCCGGGGGGGGGGGTGAAGGGCAGGGCCAGAGGGGGGGGGGGGTGAAGGGCAGGGCCGGGGGGGGGGTGAAGGGCAGGGGCCGGGGGGGGGGGGGGGGTGAAGGGCAGGGCCGGGGGGGGGGGGGGGGGTGAAGGGCAGGGCCGGGGGGGGGGGGGGTGAAGGGCAGGGCCGGGGGGGGGGGGGGGTGAAGGGCAGGGCCGGGGGGGGGGGGGTGAAGGGCAGGGCCGGGGGGGGGGGGGGGGGGTGAAGGGCAGGGCCGGGGGGGGGGGGGGGGTGAAGGGCAGGGCCGGGGGGGGGGGGGGTGAAAGGCAGGGCCCGGGGGGGGGGGGTGAAGGGCAGGGCCGGGGAGGGGGGGGTGAAGGGCAGGGCCGGGGGGGGGGTGAAGGGCAGGGCCGGGGGGGGGGGGGTGAAGGGCAGGGCCGGGGGGGGGGGTGAAGGGCAGGGCCGGGGGGGGGGGGTGAAGGGCAGGGCGGGGGGGGGGGGTGAAGGGCAGGGCTGGGGGGGGGTGAAGGGCAGGGCCGGGGGGGGGTGAAGGGCAGGGCCGGGGGGGGGGGTGAAGGGCAGGGCCGGGGGGGGGGGGTGAAGGGCAGGGCCGGGGGGTGGGTGAAGGGCAGGGCCGGGGGGGGTGGTGAAGGGCCGGGGGGGGGGGGGTGAAGGGCAGGGCCGGGTGGTGGGGGGCAGATCCGGGGGGGGGGTGAAGGGCAGGGGGGGGTGAAGGACAGGGCCGGGGGGGGGGAGGGTGAAGGGCAGGGCCAGGGGGGGGGGGGGGGAAAGGGCCGGGGGGGGTGGTGAAGGGCAGGGGGGGGGGGTGAAGGGCAGGACCGGGGGGGGGGGGGTGAAGGACTGGGCCGGGGGGGGGGAGGGTGAAGGGCAGGGCTGGGTGGGGGGGGGCAGGGCCGGGGGGGGGGGGGCAGGGGCGAGGCGGGGGGGTGAAGGGCAGGGGGGGGGGGGGTGAAGGGCAGGACCGGGGGGGGGGTGAAGGGCAGGGCCGGGGGGGGGGGGGGATGGTGAAGGGCAGGGCCCGGGGGGGGGGGGTGAAGGGCCGGGGGGGGGGGGGGGTGAAGGGCAGGGGGGGGTGAAGGGCACACACACACGTGTATACACACACACACGTGTATACACACACACACACACACACGTGTATACACACACACACACACGTGTATACACACACACACACGTGTATACACACACACACGTGTATACACACACACATGTATACACACACACACACACATGTATACACACACACGTACACATACACAATGTATACAAACAAACATGTATACACACACACACACAAACATGTATACACACATGTATACACACACGTGTGTATATATACACACACACACGTATACACACACATACACTATACCCAGCACCACCACATCAGCACACCGGTATCCCATGCCCCCCCCCCCCCCATCCCCAGCACACTGGCATTCTCGGCTCACCACCATTCCCAGCCCCCATCAACACCATCAGCACCCACACATTGGCACCTCCCCATCGGCACACCCACATCCGCACCCCCACATCAGCAACAAACCCTCCCAAATCAGCACACCGATACAATCACAATCAGTACAGCCACAGCAGCAGTACCACCGCACACCGCCATGGGCCGCGTGGACCACTCCCCACCCAAATGCCACCCCCACACCACAAACATCCCGGGCAACGCCGGGGCTCTCAGCTAGTATATATATATATATATATATATATATATATACATACACATATATACATATATACACACACACACACACACACCACACATATATACACACGCACCACACATATATACACACACACCACACATATATACACACACACACACCCTGCAGCCCGTTTTTCTCACACACACACACACACACACACACACACTGCAGCCCGTTTTTCACACACACACACACACACACACACACACACACACACACACACACACTGCAGCCCGTTTTTCACACACACACACACACACACACACACACACACACACACACACACACACACACACACACACACACACACACACACACACACACACACACACCTTGGTGCTGTCTGGTGGCTCTGCAGTTGCAATGCCGGGCAGGCTGCAGCCCCATTGGATGGGAGCGGTCACGTGACCGCTCCTCTGCTTCCCCTCAGAGGTTTTTTTTTTGTTTTTTTAAATGAGCTAGCAGCCCTTGTTTCCCGCTGCTGGCGGCCCTGATCGCGGCGCCCCTCTAGCCAAGCCGCGGCGCACCAGGGCGCCGCGGCGCACAGTTTGGGAAACACTGCTGTACCTGATTCGGCAGTCTGTGGTAGCAGACGTGAAGGTTTTGATAGCTGTGAAGCGTGGCCACAGAGCAGGTTGAGGATTAGAGGAAAGCGTTCCCAAAACTCAGTGAGGGGTGGGACAGTGTGGAAGTATTAGGGCATTGGTGTTGGACGCACGCCAATGAGAGGTGTGTGGGGGCGGGCATTGGACGCAGGCCAATGAGAGTCAGTGAGGGGTGGGACGCAGGCCAATGAGAGGTGTGCGGGGGCGGGCATTGGACGCAGGCCAATGAGAGTCAGTGAGGGGTGGGACAGTGTGGCATTGGTGTTGGACGTAGGCCAATGAGAGGTGTGCGGGGGCGGGCATGGCCTGAGCAGGAGTGACAGGCCCAAGGTCCAATGCGATTGACCCTTGGGACGCAGACATACAGTGATTTCACAAATATATAGTAGATGCTAATGCAGTGTTTAATAATGGGCAAATAATCTATTATCCATATCTGGATAATAGTTATTTTGCACATTATTTTACTTTATGTGTTAGGGCGGATGGGGGTCGTGTATTGATGTTTGATAATTATTTTTTTAATATACATTTTAATTATAGTGTACATGAGCAGGGGGTCTCCGAAGCTGAACAGCATTGGTTTCAGGTCCGAGGACCCCCTACTTCAGGAGATACAGGCCCCATTATGGGGTGCCGGTATCCCCTGCACTTTCAAGCGTCCGCTTCACGTGACCGGGACATTGAAATTCTGCAGGGGATACCGGCACCCCATAACGGGGCCTGTATCTCCTGAAGTAGGGGGTCCTCAGACCTGAAACCAATGCGGTTCAGCTCGGGAGACCCCCTGCTCATGCACACTATAATTAAAATGTATTTATTTAGTGTACGATCGCCTGTAACAGCCTTGCATGGAGATGGCAAATCTCCATGCAAATGTTACAAGCGGCTTTTTTTTCAATCAGCTAGCGTACGGGAACTTTAAGTGCGATTGCAGGGGGGAAATACATTGCACGCACGATAAGCCAGTTTTGGGCACGTCCGATAAAAAATGGGCTGCGGGCCTTAGTGAATCGCGCCGCCGGCTTCATTTTTATCGGACGTGCTAATTTTTTTCAGCCCGGCGCGAAAGCTCGGAGCTTAGTGCATAGCCCCCATAGTGTCATCAGAATCAGCAGGGTTTTTTCAAGGGATGTTTTAACATCTTATAAGATCGGTTGAGATATACGCCCAGATGAAGAGCCTTTTTATTCATTGGAGTGTGTTCTATATGGCTATCTTTAGTAAGAGCGGTTTCAGCAACATTGCTTGATTTAACTACAGGGGAGGGTATATGGCACGCTTGCGCATGCCCCCTAGCTGTTTTGAATTTCCCGCAACGCGGCTTTTCTAGCCGGCTCGGCTCTGATTGGTTGCTTGGGAAAGTTCCCACGCGCTGATTGGCTGTCCGCTCTGCTTCTATTTAATGAATGAAGCAGAGAATACTATAAGAAGCCTTGAGCCAATCAGATCATGTGTTACCCTTGAGTCTGAGCTGAAAGAGCGCGGGCGAGCTTTTCAAAGATGTTCCAACGTAGCGGCCGCGGCTGGGATTTTATCTCAATTTGAGTTCCAGGAGATTTGGACTAACTCGCGGTCAGGAGGGACCAAGTACTCAGAAGAGAACGTAGCGGTGGTGTATGGAATTTTATGCCGATTTAGGTTCCAAGAGATTCCGGGCAAAGTCCCGGTCAGGGTAAAACTCTCCCATAGAGTTCCCTGCACCTAGGACAGTCTAGTTTTAGACTCCAGTCCCCAATTAGCGTGTCTTTTTGTCTGTATTTTGTGTATCATTGTGTGTAAGCGAATTTAGGCCGAATAAATTACAATTTATTTTATTACCTTGTTTTGCTCAATGAATGATCCCGGGAAAAAAGTGTAAAAAATCTGGTCTCCCATGACAATAAGAAATTATTGGTTAAAGAAAGCCTTGGGATAAAGAAAGTCTTGGGATAAAGAAAGTCTTGGGATAAAGAAAGTCTTGGGATAAAGAAGGCTTGGGATAGAGAAAGGCTTGGGATAGAGATAGGCTTGGGATAAATAAAGGCTCGGGATAGAGAAAGTCTTGGGATAAAGAAAGGTTTGGATAGAGAAATGCTCGGGATAGAGAAAGGCTTGGGATAGAGAAAGGTTTGGGATAAAGAAAGGCTTGGGATTAAAAAGACTCGGGGTAAGAAAGGTTTGGGAAAGAAAAAGGCTCGGGATAGAGAATGGTTCACAGGCACACGCAGGCGCGTGCTCACGCTAGCCACACACATTGTAGCAATGTGTTTCATCGCGGCGAGCGCGAACGCACGCACCGCTTAGCATCACCCTGTCCACAGCCTTAGGTTTACACGCTCATCCCACAGCGCATTATAATATATTGCATTTCTCTAGCAATTACAGTAACATTACATGTTGTGTGTTATGTGCCTAGAGATCGTTCTGTTACTGGTAGATGCATTGAAGACGCTCTTGCAAAATTAAGGTTACAAAACTAACTGAGTGTGAGCAGGATATGTTACAATCAACTGAAGTCATCAGAGGAATGAGGATGAGTGAGGACCGCAGAGAAACCACATGCCCTGCATGGTCAGCAGCATTACCACACACTGGTCTGTTAGCTTCCTGTTCCATTGCACAGTATGTCTAAAACACACGTGATCAGGCAGTACACAATGTCATCTCAATACTCACAGCTCACCCTAACACTATTGACACTCCCAGCTCACCCTAACACTACTGACACTCAGCTCACCCTAACACTACTGACACTCACAGCTCACTCTAACACTACTGACACACAGCTCACCCTAACACTACTGACACACAGCTCACCCTAACACTACTGACACACAGCTCACCCTAACACTACTGACACTCAGCTCCCCCTAACACTACTGACACTCCCAGCTCGCCCTAACACTACTGACACTCACAGATCACCCTAACACTACTGACACAGCTCACCCCAACTCACCCTCACACAGCTCATACTCCATGTTCATCCTGAAACGCACGGCTCACCCTGACACAGCACACCCTAACACTACTGACACTCACAGCTCACTCTAACACTACTGACACTAACAGCTCACCCTAACACTACTGACACTCACAACTCACCCTAACACTACAGACACTCACAGCTCACCCTAACACTACTGACACTCACAGATCACCCTAACACTACTGACACAGCTCACCCCAACTCACCCTCACACAGCTCATACTCCATGTTCATCCTGAAACGCACGGCTCACCCTGACACAGCACACCCTAACACTACTGACACTCACAGCTCACTCTAACACTACTGACACTAACAGCTCACCCTAACACTACTGACACTCAGCTCACCCCAACTCACCCTCACACAGCTCATACTCCATGCTCATCCTGACACTCACAGCTCACCCTTAAACAGCACACCCCAACACTACTGACACTCACAGCTAACCATGACACTCACAGCTCACCCTCACACAGCTCATACTCCCAGCTCACCCTAACACTCCCAGCTCACCCTAACACTACTGACTCTCACAGCTCACCCCAACTCACCATCACACAGCTCATACTCCATGCTCATCCTGACACTCACAGCTCACCCTGACACAGCACACCCTAACACTACTGACACTCACAGCTCACTCTAACACTACTGACACTAACAGCTCACCCTAACACTACTGACACTCAGCTCACCCCAACTCACCCTCACACAGCTCATACTCCATGCTCATCCTGACACTCACAGCTCACCCTTAAACAGCACACCCCAACACTACTGACACTCACAGCTAACCCTGACACTCCTAGCTCACCCTCACACAGCTCACACTCCCAGCTTACCATGACACTCCCAGCTCACCCTGACACTCTCAGCTCATCCTCACACAGCCCTACCCTGACACTCACAGCTCATCCTCACACAGCTCAACCTGACACTCCCAGCTCACACTCACAGCTCATCCTCACACAGCTCACCCTGACACTCCAAGCTCACCCTGACAATCCCAGCTAATCCTGACAGTCACATCTCACCCTGACACTCACAGGTCATACTGACACTCACAGGTCATACTGACACTCACAGCTCACCCTGACACAGCTCACACTGACAGTCACAGCTCATACTAACACTCCCAGCTCACCCTGACACTCCCAGCTCACCCTGACACTACTGACACTCACAGCTCACTCTAACACTACTGACACTCAGCTCACCCTCACACAGCTCATACTCCATGCTCATCCTGACACTCACAGCTCACCCTCACTCTAACACTACTGACACTAACAGCTCACCCTAACACTACTGACACTCAGCTCACCCCAACTCACCCTCACACAGCTCATACTCCATGCTCATCCTGACACTCACAGCTCACCCTGACACTACTGACACTAACAGCTCACCATAACACTACTGACACTCAGCTTTTTTGGTACACATCCATGGTGATCCATGTTTATTGTCAATTATATATTGTTCACAATAGACAGGAGGCTATAACTGGATACGGTCACTGAACCGTGCCTCAGGGCTTTCTCTCTGCATATTTTATGCCAGCCCTTTAAAGGATCCCCTCTCCTCAGGGTGTTTTTCACCCATCTACAGTATCAGTTTTGTTATGACTATATGTGCAGGCGATTACTTCTCACCAGTCTGAGTTCACTTAGTGACCATGCGCCATACCACACGTGAACCTTCACGACACACTAGTCCTGATTCATAGGTCTGCCAATTTTGGCAAACACTTTATGCAATAGATTATTTCCTTTTGGATTCAGTACTGGTATTAGGTACTACAGTACCCTATCAGTTATTTTAGAAAATAGTATTGCAATACTGATTGCTGTATCTATTTCATCGGGATTTAATCTTTGTATATGATAGCCTACATACTATTAGGTACTATACAGACTAGTGTCTCCCTAGGTGTTTCTTCCTTATAAATCATTATTTGGAATTATTAATAGGAGTGTCATAAGGGAGTGGTCTTGGATCACTTCACCACATCCCTCTGTACAAACTATATTTTATATTATTAAATTGAATAAATAGTCATTTTAAGTTTTCAATTATTCTCACTTCATCGTTTTGAGTGCATTCATTGGGGAATCTTTCTGTTTGTTCTGTGAGTAGTCCCCTTATCCCTATTTGCACCTTATGATTTTCATTATTGTTATCTATTATTCCACTGTTACTTAAGCTGATGCGGGAGCCTTCCCCTCTTTCACCCATTCCCACTTTTTTATGTCCCGACTTTTACACCCAAGTTCTCAGAACCGAACGTAGATAGCGCAGACAGCAGACGTGCAGCAGCTCCAGGCAGAGATACAGCTAGCAGTCTACAAAGATTTGCTGTTGCATCCAGGGGTCCCAGGCAATCGGCAGGCACCGGTACACACAGACGGGGATAGCTGTGAAGTTACCTGGAGAGGATGCTCTTGTGATTCCATTCACCGAGAGCCAAGAGCGGGCAGTTGCCCGGGCAGTTGCCCAGGCAGAGGTGCAGTTGGCAGCTTCCAAGCTTTGGAAGCCAACCCTACACACCATCGCTCCTCTACATTTGGAGCCTCCACACACAGGACGTCGCAGGGATCAGGCAGGTAAGTCAGACCATGCCCGACCAATGTCCCCATGTATGTGATGTTCCCCATTGTGACTTCTGCTCAGACTGTGTGACAGGGAACTATCGGAGCTCAGTGCATTATACCGGGAGGTGGTGCGGGCAGATGCCGATCTGCTTGTGGACCTGGGTATGCGTCCTGTCTGGGTCCCAGCCCCAGGAGCTCTGGCTAGCACAGAAACAGCAAGGGACCAGCTAGTGGTTCCTGGGAAGTATAGGGAAGGCTCTGTGGAGCACGGGGAGACAACTCCCCAGCTTGCAGCTCCCCTCTGTGAGTGGAAGCGAGAGGTGTCAGGGAGATAGAGGGTCCCTGTTATGGATGATCCAAGTGGGACCCAGTGGGCTGATCGCTCAGTAGACCCTGGGGTTCAGCAGCACCCCCCCCCCCCCCCCCCATCAGAATGGGTACAGTGTCTTGATGGGGAGGGAAAGGTTAGAGAGGGAGATAAGGGGCACACAGCAGTAATATAGAGATTTAGTGACCCGCTACAATATCCTGACAGAGCCCCTGACTAAGCTGACCGACCAGAGGGCATTGATGCTGACAGCCTGGTCCCCAGAGGATGGACCAGCAGTTCAAAAGCTATGGTCCTGCATTGCTGCAGTCAGCAGCCCCAAGCCCTAGCAGCCCTTTCTGACCCCAGTGGTCAATGTCCCCAACCCCAGGAGTGGATACCGGGTGGCGGGGGGGTGGGGAGAAACAAGTGTGTTGCTACAACGGATCAGTGCCCTGATGGACGTGGTCCATTTAGGGGGAAAGGAATCCCACCATCCTGGAGGACTGTTTCAGCCACAGAGACTCTATTCTACCCCGGCAACCTCAACTTTTTTAAGGCCAGCAAGCCACCTGATATGGTGACTGTCCTGGAACCTTCATCTTGAGGGGGGAGGTGTGACGGGAGGGGGTAACCAGACTATACAATAAAGGGCAAGCCCCATTTTGGTTACCCCTGCTCCATGTATAAGGGTCCAAGACAGTTGGCTCTTGAAACCAGTAACATTGTATGATCCCATTATACTGTCTGTAATAAAACCATTTTTTGTGTTTTTCCCTTTCCGGGCATGTTGTCAAGCAGGGATTGCTAGGGTATGAGTTTCAGGGGGATCGGGGGGGGGGGGGGGGGGGTTGCAGAGGAACCATTGACAGAATGTGCCTAAGAGGTTGGGGTCCAGAGTTACTGATTCAGCAGGACAGTATATATATTAGTGACAAATTGGAACGGTATGATATAGTAATAAACGACATGAGTGTGTAAAACAGTCTAATTGTACACATCGTTCAGTGTGCTGTTATGCACATTCTCTACCTGTCATCATTAAATGGAGAACGCACAAAACTAGAGCATTTATTTTATTTATACATTTATAAAAATGTTTTACCAGGAAATTATATATTGAGAGTTACCTCTCATTTTTAGTATGTCCTGGGCACAGAGTTATAATGACAAAACATGGTTATATTAAATGAAGAGGTTATACATTCAATTTACAGATATTTCATGAACAGTTAAAGATAATATATATTACAGGCGTATGTAACAGTTACAGACCAGATTAAAATGTGAGACAGCTTTAGTTTTGAAAGAACTTAGACTGGTGGCGGATGTGAGAGTCTCCGGTAGACTGTTCCAGTTTTGGGGTGCACGGTAAGAGGAGGAGGAGCGGCCGGATACTTTGCTGAACCTTGCTACTGTGAACAGTCTTTTGGAGTCAGATCTCAGATAAGTGCTGCGTGTGGTAGGGGTGAGGAGCTTGTTCAGGTAGCTGGGTAGCTTTCCCAGAAAGTATTTGAAGGCAAGACATGAAAGGTGAACTTTGCGCCTAGACTCTAGTGTTGACCAATCTAGTTCTTTGAGCATTTCGCAGTGATGTGTGTTGTAATTGCATTGAAGGACAAAGCGGCTTAGTAAGCTGTAGAGGGTGTCTGGTTTACTAAGGTGGGTTTGAGGAGCCGAGCCATATACTATGTCCCCATAGTCTATAATTGGCATTAGCATCTGCTGTGCGATACGCTTTCTGACCAGCAGACCTAGGAGGGATTTGTTCCTATAAAGTACCCCTAGTTTGGCATAGGTCTTGGATGTCAGGGTATCAATGTGCATCCCGAATGTTAAATGGGAGTCGAGTCATGTGCCCAGATATTTAAAACTGACAGGGGGCTATAATGGTGTTCAAGGTCGCTGACATGGGGGAACGCTTGGACAATGGTATTGGGCTCGGTGGTTGTGGGGGCATGGTCGGCCAGGGCTGAAAGTTGGGTCTGGCCAGAGATGGGGGGGGGGGAGGGGAATTATTATGTGTGTATTGTGGAGGGAGAGAATTATTAATTGTGTATTGTGAGGGGTAATTGTTGTATTGGGGATTGTGGGGTTGAGAATTCTATGAGTATTGGGGGGATTGTGTGTAATTGTGTGTATGTGTGTGGAGGGGGGGATTGTGTGTGTGTGTTTGGGCAGGGAAGATGGGGAAATGAATGTGAGGGGGGATTGAGGGAGTGGAATTAAGTAAAATGGGGGTCAATGAGTGATAGCGATGGGGTGGATTGTGAGAGGAAGAATGGGTGAGTGAGAGGGGGGGAGAATGGGTGAGTGAGAGGGGGAGGGAAAAACATAAGGAGAGGGGGTGGAATAGAGGAATTAGAGGTGCTAAAGAAGGTGAGGTCAAAAGGTCATTTGAAAAAGGGGGGTGATGGAAACGCTATTCCTGGGCCTGGGAAAGATGTCGACGGCATGATTATGTTGGTTCTGATCCATAGCTCTGTCTTTGGTCCAAAATACCATACTGTAGTTACAACTTTGTCTAAAGTTTTGTCATACAGAAGCTACAGTTTTATTTAAAAACTGTTTGTTTTGTGAAATTCAGGATTCAAGTCTTGTAAAATCAGGTCAGAGAGTTCGCGGATGTGTGCATATAAGATTGTGTCATCCGCACACACGTGCATATACGCCCCCTTACACGCTGTAGGAAGATCGTTAATGAAGACTGAAAAGAGCAGGGGCTCCAGGACAGAGCCTTGCGGGACCCCGCAGGGGACATCCAAGAGGTTGGAGTTAGAACCCGAGATAGACACATATTGGGATCTACCTAGGTAGGAGTGAAGCCAATTTAAAGCATGTTCCCCTGTGTCAGAGCACTGACGTTTGTTTAGCAAGATCACACGGTCAGCACTGGCAAAAAGCCTTTGCAAAATCTAGGAATACTGCACCAGCGAGTTGTCCCCGTTCCATTCCACACTGGATCTCGTTGCAAACTTTTAGTAGTTACACCATGGAGTGGTTTGGGCAAGACCCAGACTGGAGGGACTAAGGAAATGTGTCTGAGTATAGTAATCGCCTAACTGGGAGTGGACACATTTCCCATGACTTTGGATGGAATGCGCAGCGACAGTGACAGCACAATAAGTATATTCAGTGATTGGACATGCACGCCGCTCTTGCTGCTCGGAGAGATGTCCCGGATTATACAGCGTGCCATGCATGACACCATTAACACATTGCATGTCAGTGCCACCTAGTGGCAATAATGATGCATAGCAGCACAGGTTATAGACAATGTGCTATATTATATGACACGTTAACATGGTAGAAAAGAGCACAGCGTACAGTACCATGTTCATCCTGTTATATGGGTGCAATAATGTCTGCTACATCTGTATGATCCTCTACCCAGTGACAAGCGCTCTCTGCTTCCCAGGTGTGTTCATGTGAGCAGTGTATGTGTTTATGCCATGTAGTGGCATGGCTCGTAAGTAGCATTTCTAACCAGATTATACCTTACCAGATATAAAACATTGTCTCAGCCCATGCAATGTGGTGTGGGACCAAACTAAAGGGGCTCGGAGATAAAATACTACAACGTGTTAATGGTAATAGCACTCTTAGTAATTATTTATTATTATTATTATTATTGAGTCATGAGATAGATAGATATTTATATAGATATATAGAGGTTTATGTACAGTATATATATATATAGAGAGAGCAATTGGAAATATTACTGTATGCTCAGTTGCATGTCTTAGACAGGTCTGCAAACCCGCCTTTCACCATTATCACCCAGCACTTCTACTGCAGCAAGGGATTCTGGGAAATGACATGCAAATGAGCACACCTTTTGCTTCAAAACCATTCAAAATGGTTCCCCTATAGGATATATATATATATATATATATATATATATATATATATATATATATATATATGTAGCCAGGTCTCCCTTTTCACCGCTGACCCCCCTCCCTTTCCAGCATACAGCCGCAGCGCACGAGGGAGTGAGGGGGCAGGTGCACGAGCAGCGCGTTGCCTTGGGGTGCTGGCCGGTTACCAGGGACACGAGCGGGCCGGTTGCCGGGGACGCGATCGGGCCGTTGCTAGGGCCGCGGTCGCGTCTCTACGGTTCCGGCGGCTCGGTAAGCGTAGCGCCGCCATTGCAGGTGCGCTGCACATGCGCAAGGGCACCTGAGCGCCGGGAAGACCACAGATAGATCGCGCATGCGCAGAAGATAGACCAGAGCTAGGGAGAAGTCGCGCGAGCGTGAGACTAAGCAGGGAAACAGTGAGGCAGCACCAGATAGCTTGCGCACGTGCAGGGCAGGAGAAAGAAAGCCCGCAAAGCCCTAGCCTACCAGGGAAGGCTCTTGGAGAGGACTACAAGTCCCATGAGCCTCTGCGCGCCCCACGTGATGCCAGGGAGCCAATAGGGCTTAGGATCTACAGGCAGGTAAGTGGATACAATTCGCGCGCTGAGCCCACGTTAGGCAGTCAGAGTCAGGAGCAGCCCGGGGAAGGAGGTAGGGTGCAGGAGTCAGGGACTCCCTGCACTAGGCCAGCGGCCCTAAGGTCCAAGTTAGCCCTGATTCCCCACCAGGTTAGTGAGTGTTGCCAGGGATAGCCTCAGGTTAGGGACCCCTGTCACTTACTGTAGTTAGAGCTGGGGAATAGAAAGGGACAAGGGGGGCTGAGTGTTAGTCTGCAGAGCGTTGCTGCAGGAATTAGGTGAGGTAAGCGACGTGAGACAACTGGGGGGTTCATAGCGGTAAACAATCCAGGGAGCCATAGCCCAGGGCCCGTGTTACGAGTAGGGTGGGTGCAGGGACCTACCTGCATAGGATAGGCAACCCCGCTGGCCCTAGGAGTTTTCCTTAAGCCACCTAAGGAAGCTGTGCTATAGAGACGGCCTATAGTACAGTGTGTGTCACGTTGTTATAGTGTTAGGTAGGGACTCAGTGGACGCTGCGGTTCCAGTGACGGAGTTCGGGCTCAAGTCGGGGCCACAGAGAATATCTCCAGGTTGGGATCAGACGGAATCATCACACGTCTGACCCTTTGTGAAGTTGTTGCTGATCCGAGCACCGGATTGCTCGGCAGGTACTATACAGTCATAAGTGCACCAACGGGCCCTTAGTGTAATTGTGACTGCACAGTCACCCATTGCTTCTCTCTGCAAGAGTGCGGGACATTGGGTGGGACTCTATGGACACTGGGTGGGATCACCTGGTGTTGGGAAAGCGTCCTGCGCGACGCAGTGGTAAGTGTCTCCTCTAGAGAGGGACACCGGTTATGTTGGTATTGTCATGATATGTGTTATCTTATGTTCCTAAGTAAATAGTATTAGTTATTATACCTCACCGTGTATGTGATTATTGTGATTGTCCTGCGAGGAACCACTCCCCCTCTGGTGGGAGCCATCGCAGGTGGAGGCGCTGAATTGAGTAAGTGGTTACCCCTAGTATATTGCCCCAGGTTCCCCGTGGCGGAAGCTCAGTCCTCCTGTGAGCCAACAGGTAACGCACCACACACCTGGTAACATTGTATGTTCCCTTTCACCCCACACTATATCTGCGATTGGGAGGGGGGGAATACCCGTTATATATATATATATATATATATATATATATATATATATATATATATGAACAAAGGTAGTAGCGCCAGAGTAAAACTATAAGTGAAATAATCCTAAATGGTGACTAAAGTGATTTAAGCTAAATAATGTGAATAAAATACATGAATTCTAATCTACATATATATCCATACAGTATAACAATATTGTGTAACACAATTAACTTAACAAAATGAATATAGTGTGGTGCAAAAGTGTAAAAGAAAAGTATATAAAAGTATATAAAGTCCAACCAGTCCTTTGATATTAGTCCATGAATATAGGTGAATAATGCTGATAAAGGGGTCTCCGGCTGCTCTCACATGGGATAAACCACATCCAGGGGTATCTAGAAATAAAAAAAGAGAGAGCGCACGCCCCATAGCATAAAACTGTGTATTTAATATTAAAAGGGGAAGGGAAGGGGGGGGGGGAAAGAAACACACTCACAAGATAAAAATGATAATTAGGCGATTTGTGATAATATCACCACCATCCGGTATCTGTGCTGCAAACGTCCGCACTTGTGGGCTCCCTCAGGGCTGCGTGAAGAGGTCGCAGCTCACCGGATGCCAGGGGTGTTGTTTGCCGACTAAAATAAGTCCACCGGAGTCCAGACAATCGCCTCTCCACTTCGAATGGCCGCCGTATGAATCCCACGCTGGATGTGGCCTCGTGCGCGTGCGCAGCGTCGTAATGACGTAATCGCGCTATCAGAGTCCCTGACGCGTTTCGTCACCACCGGGCGACTTTCTCAAAGGGCTGATAGTGGATAGACTGCAGTCCTGTATACTTATAGCCAGTTCGTTGCTTAGCAACCCGTAAATGAGCAAATATTTAACCCGTGATGTTCTGGTTAGAGTAGGCATTACTATATAGGATATATAATATATCAATAACTGGCAAAAGAACAAGATATGGATAAAGTTAAAATTATGAATAAATAATGCAGGAAGGATCTATGGAAAGACCAACATATTTTTTTCCAATAAAAACTTCCATTCATTATGAATATTTTAAAAATGGATTCAAATTACTGATATAAACTATTTAAATGAATTATGTATATGTATAATTTGCACCGGGTATATACATAATGATAATAATCCTGAGTTATCTAAAAAACATGAAATCAACAGGGGTGAAATGAATTAATATAAAATTACTCATTTGTAAAGCAATCTACTATATATTTGTGAAATCACTGTATGTCTGCGTCCCAAGGGTCAATCGCATTGGACCTTGGGCCTGTCACTCCTGCTCAGGCCATGCCCGCCCCCGCACACCTCTCATTGGCCTACGTCCAACACCAATGCCACACTGTCCCACCCCTCACTGACTCTCATTGGCCTGCGTCCAATGCCCGCCCCCGCACACCTCTCATTGGCCTGCGTCCCACCCCTCACTGACTCTCATTGGCCTGCGTCCAATGCCCGCCCCCGCACACCTCTCATTGGCCTGCGTCCCACCCCTCACTGACTCTCATTGGCCTGCGTCCAATGCCCGCCCCCGCACACCTCTCATTGGCCTGCGTCCAACACCAATGCCCTAATACTTCCACACTGTCCCACCCCTCACTGAGTTTTGGGAACGCTTTGCTTTTTGCAACACCTAATCCTCTAATCCTCAACCTGCTCTGGGGCCACGCTTCACAGCTATCAAAACCTTCACGTCTGCTACCACAGACTGCCGAATCAGGTACAGCAGTGTTTCCCAAACTGTGCGCCGCGGCTTGGCTAGAGGGGCGCCGCGATCAGGGCCGCCAGCAGCGGGAAACAAGGGCTGCTAGCTCATTTAAAAAAAAAAAAAAAAACCTCTGAGGGGAAGCAGAGGAGCGGTGTGTGTGTGTGTGTGTGTGTGTGTGTGTGTGTGTGTGTGTGTGTGTGTGTGTGTGTGTGTGTAAAACGGGCTGCAGGGTGTGTGTGTGTGTGTGTGTGTGTGTGTGTGTGTGTGTGTGTGTGTGTGTGTGTGTGTGTGTGTGTGTGTGTGTGTGTGTGTGTGTGTGTGTGTGTGTGTGTGTAAAACGGGCTGCAGGGTGTGTGTGAAAAACGGGCTGCAGGGTGTGTGTGTGTGTGTGTGTGTGTGTGTGTGTGTGTGTGTGTGTGTGTGTGTGTGTGTGTGTGTGTGTGTGTGTGTGTGTGTGTGTGTGTGTGTGTGTGTGTGTGTGTGTGTGTGTGTGTGTGTGTGTGTGTGTGTGTGTGTGTGAAAAACGGACTGCAGGGTGTGTGTGTGTGTGTGTGTGTGTGTGTATATATGTGTGGTGTGTGTGTGTATATATGTGTGGTGTGTGTGTGTGTGTGTGTATATATGTATATATGTGTGTGTATGTGTGGTGTGTGTGTGTGTGTGTGTGTGTGTGTGGTGTGTGCGTGTGAATATATTTATCAAAGTTGCACAATGTTAATAAATAATTTATTCTCACATGTCTTTTTTTTTTTTTCATTTTTAAATATTATATAATACACACACACACACACACACACAGCTACCAAGTGACAAACACACACAGTGATACCCGCCTACCAAGCGCGCTTGCTGTCTCCTCTGCCAGGACAGCGAAAAGCTCCTGGTAGAGCGAGCGGCAGCAAGCAAGAGCGAGCAGCAGCACCTAAGCGCTTACTATGTCCCAGGCCAGAGGAACTATAGCAGCGCTGATTACAGATGCAGGGGCTTTGTGCATCTGTTCAGCCCGGCTCAGCGACGCTGAGAGAGGGAGGCCCGGCGCGCACGCTGGAGGAGCAGCACCGGGAGACTGAGAGAGAGAGTGAGGTCAGAGAGAGAGTGATGTCAGAGAGAGAGAGAGAGTGATGTCAGAGAGAGAGAGAGAGTGAGGTCAGAGAGAGAGAGAGTGAGGTCAGAGAGAGAGAGTGAGGTCAGAGAGAGAGAGAGAGAGAGGTCAGAGAGAGAGAGTGAGGTCAGAGAGAGAGAGTGAGGTCAGAGAGAGAGAGAGAGTGAGGTCAGAGAGTGAGTGAGGTCAGAGAGAGAGAGTGAGGTCAGAGAGAGAGAGTGAGGTCAGAGAGAGAGAGTGAGGTCAGAGAGAGAGGGAGGTCAGAGAGAGTGTGAGGTCAGAGAGAGTGTGAGGTCAGAGAGAGTGTGAGGTCAGAGAGAGAGAGAGAGGTCTGAGAGAGTGAGAGAGAGTGAGAGAGAGAGTGAGGTCAGAGAAAGAGAGAGTGAGGTCAGAGAGAGTGAGGTCAGAGAGAGAGAGTGAGGTCAGAGAGAGAGAGTGAGGTCAGAGAGAGAGAGTGAGGTCAGAGAGAGAGTGAGGTCAGAGAGAGAGGGAGGTCAGAGAGAGTGTGAGGTCAGAGAGAGAGAGAGAGGTCTGAGAGAGAGAGAGTGAGAGAGAGTGAGAGAGAGTGAGGTCAGAGGGAGAGAGAGTGAGGTCAGAGAGAGAGTGAGGTCAGAGAGAGTGAGGTCAGAGAGAGAGAGTGAGGTCAGAGAGAGTGAGAGTGTGTGAGAGAGACACCAACTGCGCACTGCAACTGTTAGGTATGTATATACACCTTTGTTTTTACTTTGGGCGCCGCGTAAAAATCCTGATCGCCTTGGGGAGCCTTGAAAAAATTCTGATTGCCTTGGGGAGCCTTGAACCGAAAAAGTTTGGGAACCACTGAGGTACAGAATCTACACACAACGCACAAACACAGCACACACACACATTCACACAACACCAAACACTGCAGACTGCCTCTTCAAACCCCCCCTCCCCTCCACGCCACACATCTCCCTCCCGCAACCGGACCGCGAGGCCGCGGCCTCCACTCACACACCATGGCAACGATGTCCCTCCCCCTATCCCGCTACCTCACACAGTGTAGCTCCCGCGAACCGCACAGCACGCCACATCTCCTGCACCTCACACAGCTCCCTACCGCAACCGGACCGCGAGGCCCCCTACCCCGCTACACCATGCCACCAATGTCCCTCCCCCTATCCCGCTAGCTCACACAGTGTAGCTCCCGCGAACCGCACAGCACGCCTCACATCTCCTGCACCTCACACATCTCCCTACCGCAACCGGACCGCAAGGCCCCCTACCCCGCTACACCATGCCACCAATGTCCCTCCCCCTATCCCGCTACCTCACACAGTGTAGCTCCCGCGGACCGCACAGCACGCCTCACATCTCCTGCACCTCACACATCTCCCTACCGCAACCGGACCGCGAGGCCCGCTACACCATGCCACCAATGTCCCTCCCCCTATCCCGCTAGCTCACACAGTGTAGCTCCCGCGAACCGCACAGCACGCCTCACATCTCCTGCACCTCACACATCTCCCTACCGCAACCGGACCGCGAGGCCCCCTACCCCGCTACACCATGCCACCAATGTCCCTCACCCTATCCCGCTACCTCACACAGTGTAGCTCCCGCGGACCGCACAGCACGCCTCACATCTCCTGCACCTCACACAGCTCCCTACCGCAACCGGACCGCGAGGCCGCGGCCTACACTCACACACCATGGCAACGATGTCCCTCCCCCTATCCCGCTACCTCACACAGTGTAGCTCCCGCGGACCGCACAGCACGCCACATCTCCTGCACCTCACACAGCTCCCTACCGCAACCGGACCGCGTGGCCGCGGCCTACACTCACACACCATGGCAACGATGTCCCTCCCCCTATCCCGCTACCTCACACAGTGTAGCTCCCGCGGACCGCACAGCACGCCTCATCTCCTGCACCTCACACAGCTCCCTACCGCAACCGGACCGCGAGGCCGCGGCCTACACTCACACACCATGGCAACGATGTCCCTCCCCCTATCCCGCTACCTCACACAGTGTAGCTCCCGCGGACCGCACAGCACGCCTCACATCTCCTGCACCTCACACAGCTCCCTACCGCAACCGGACCGCGAGGCTGCGGCCTACACTCACACACCATGCCACCAATGTTCCTCCCCCTATCCCGCTACCTCACACAGTGTATGACAACACCTACCACTGGAAATCAGATGTTCGTTGAAATAAAATATGTTTTCCTAACTATTTTACTGTCTGTATAATGTACACAACACTTACCCACACAAAACCCCCTCATACACACACACACACACACGCAAACATCCTGTCATTCTATGCCACACACTACACTCAAAAACATGCCATTTTTAACATGTGTATGACCAACAACACGCACTCACACACGTCACACACACAACATGCCTCATACACACACACACACGCCATCACACACCAGCAACACACACACATGCTCTCACACACACCACACACCATGCCACCGATGTCACTCCCGCTATCCCGCTACCTCACACACTCTACCTCCCGCGGAACAACCAGCACGCCTGACATCTCCTGCACCTCACACATCTCCCTCCGCAACCGGACCGCAACGCCGCGGACTACAGTCAAACAGCATGCCACCAATGTCACTCCCGCTACCTCACACACTGTATGACAACACCTACCACTGAAACTCAGCTGTTCCTTACAATAAAATATGTTTTCCTAGCAATTTCACTGTCTGTATAATTTATTCTAAAACACTTCTCACACCACCACTCACACACAACACTCACCCACACAAAACCCCCTCATACACACACACACACACACGCAAACATCCTGTCATTCTATGCCACATATAACAAATCACACCTCACCTTCACCCTCATAATACACACACTACACTCAAAAACATGCAATTTACAACATGTCTATGACCAACAACACGCACTCACACACGTCACACACACAACATGCGTCATACACACACACATGCCATCACACACGCCACATACACACATGCTCTCACACACCACACACCATCACACACAACACACACACAAATACACAAACACATGCACACACACACGCACTCAGCAACGCCACACGCCCTCAACCACGCAACACACGTACTCACACACACACACCAACCTCCTCTGCTGATACAACACACAAAACAACACTTCAACATAACCTTAACTACCACACACAACACAACCACCACTAAACAAACACACACACCCAACCCACTGTTCCAATTACCTACCCTTCACCATACACACTACACTGAATACAATGCACATTTACACGTCTCACCACCCACTCCCATTGCACATCAACATCCCACCACACACAAACATATACAACAACACAACACCTCCGCTACTAACACACCTAGCACAATAAATCACCTCTTCCTTTCAATAACATATTTTACACAAAACATTACTATTTACACATCTGTCTAATTTATTGCACACAAACACTCAACTAACCAACACTGACACACACACTCACACACCACACACTCACTATCACATCACACACTCACTCATCCACACACACACCCCACACAATCAACAATCACAGACAATAATTACATACACAGTCACCCACCCACCCACTCAGTCACCCACCCACTCAGTAACCCACTCACTTAGTCACTCAAAAACTCACTTAGTCACCCACCCACTCACTCAGTCACCCACCCACTCACTCAGTCAAGTCACCCACCCAGTCAGTCACCCACCCAGTCAGTCACCCACCCAGTCAGTCACCCACCCACCCACCCAGTCACCCATCCAGTCACCCACCCACCCACACACCCACCCACCCACACACCCACCCAGTCACCCACCCACCCAGTCAACTCAGTCAACTCAGTCACCCACCCACTCAGTCACCCACCCACTCAGTCACCCACCCAGTCACTCAGTCACCCACCCAGTCACTCAGTCACCCACCCATTCAGTCACCCATTCAGTCAGTCACCCAGTCACCCACCCATTCAGTCAGTCACCCACTCACTCACCCAGTCAGTCACCCAGTCAGTCACCCACTCACCCACCCAGTCAGTCACCCACTCACCCACCCAGTCAGTCACCCACTCACCCACCCAGTCAGTCACCCACTCACCCACCCAGTCAGTCACCCACTCACCCACCCAGTCAGTCACCCACTCACCCAGTCAGTCACCCACTCACACACCCAGTCAGTCACCCACTCACCCACCCAGTCAGTCACACACTCACCCACCCAGTCAGTCACCCACCCAGTCAGTCTCCCACTCACCCACCCAGTCAGTCTCCCACCCAGTCAGTCTCCCACCCACTCTCCCACTCAGTCTCCCACTCAGTCTCCCACTCACCCACCCATTCAGTTTCCCACTCACCCACCCATTCAGTTTCCCACTCACCCACCCATTCAGTTTCCCACTCACCCACCCATTCAGTTTCCCACTCATCCACCCATTCAGTTTCCCACTCACCCACCCATTCAGTCTCCCACTCACCCACCCATTCAGTCTCCCACTCACCCACCCATTCAGTCTCCCACTCACCCACCCAGTCTCACACTCACCCACCCATTCAGTCTCACACTCACCCACCCATTCAGTCTCACACTCACCCACCCATTCAGTCTCACACTCACCCACCCATTCAGTCTCACACTCACCTACCCAGTCTCACCCAAAACCACCCACCCAGTCACTGACCCCACCCACCCACTCACCGACCCCACCCACCCACTCACCGACCCCACCTACCCACTCACTGACCCACCCAGTCACCGACCCCAGTCACTGACCCACCCAGTCACCGACCCTGAAAAAGTCACCCAGTCACCGACCCACCCACCGACCCAAACTCACCCACCCACCCACCAACCCAGAGTCACCCACCCACCCACCTACCCAAAGTCACCCACCCACCGACCCAAAGTCACCCACCGACCCAAAGTCACCCACCCACCAACCCAAAGTCACCCACCCACCGACCCAAAGTCACCCACCCACCGACCCAAAGTCACACACCCACCGACCCAAAGTCACACACCCACCGACCCAAAGTCACCCACCCACCGACCCAAAGTCACCCACCTACCGACCCAAAGTCAAACCGACCCAAAGTCACCCACCCAGTCACCGACCCAAAGTCACCCACTCAGTCACCAACCCACCCACCCACCCACTCAGTCAAGTGTCACCCACCCACCCACACAGTCACCCACACACTCAGTCAACTCAGTCACCCACCTAGCTGTCAAGGGGGGGGGGAGCCTAATCCTGTCGTACGCCCCCCCCCCCCCCAAAATTACATCCCGGGCAACGCCGGGTCTCTCAGCTAGTAAAGCAATAAAAAGCAATAGAAACTCATCCTTACAAAATGCACATATAGACAATATACTATACACATATCAGATAAAGAAAATAAATGAACACTACTAATACAATCAAAATATATGAATAATACAGGTAATACAGGCAAGAATATATATATTAAAAAATATATATATTTTTGAAAAAAGAAAATGGTAATAAAAAAGATAAATAACATTAACAAAACAGTCACCTGACAACCAAATGGCTCAATTACGTTTTACTGGTACCCCAATATATGTACATGTTAAAATGTATCAGAGTACTTAACCATCACAAATGAGGTAAAAATTACCCCCTAAAAATATAACAATAACACATATTCAATCATGTACATATATTCCCAGAGACAATGTACTTGAATATAGAAAAATTATTTCAATTAACAAATTTCCATATTGGATAGTGGCCCCAATCTAATTGTTACCAATGGATGATTATTACCAAAAAGGGGGCATAGGCAAGGAAAAAGAGAGAGAAAACTAACAAGGGCATATATATGTAATGAATAAACTACCTAAAATATGTAATTGTATAACCCATCAGAATAAGATAATATTCCAAATACAAATATTGAATATGATCCGTGGAAGATGATGGAAAATGTAAATGGAGGGGAGGGAAGGAGGGGGAAGGGAAGAGGGATGAGGGGATGGGGAAGGGGGGGGGGTGGAGGAAAAAGGGGGGGGGGAGGGGGGAAAAGGGAAGGGAGTGGGAAGGAAAGTGGGGGAACGGAAGGAATAAGGGAAGTGGAAGGAAGGATGGGAATTATTCAAGTACATTGTCTCTGGGAATATATGTACATGATTGAATATGTGTTATTGTTATATTTTTAGGGGGTCATTTTTACCTCATTTGTGATGGTTAAGTAATCTGATACATTTTAACATGTACATATATTGGGGTACCAGTAAAACGTAATTGAACCATTTGGCTGTCAGGTGACTGTTTTGTTAATGTTATTTATCTTTTTTATTACCATTTTCTTTTTTCAAAAAGATTATTTTTTTTTTAAATATATATTCTTGTCTGTATTACCTGTATTATTCATATATTTTGATTGTATTAGTATTGTTCATTTATTTTTTTTATCTTATATGTGTATAGTATATTGTCTATATGTGCATTTTGTAAGGATGAGTTTCTATTGCTTTTTATTGCTTTACAAATGAGTAATTTTATTTTAATTCATTTCACCCCTGTTGATTTCATGTTTTTTAGATCTCAGGATGATTATCATTATGTATATACTCGGTGCAAATTATATATATACATAATTCCTTTAAATAGTTTATATCAGTAATTTGAATCCATTTTTAAAATATTCATAATGAATGGAAGTTTTTATTGGAAAAAAATATGTTGGTCTTTCCATAGATCCTTCCTGCATTATTTATTCATAATTTTAACTTTATCCATATCTTGTTCTTTTGCCAGTTATTGATATATTATATATCCTATATAGTAATGCCTACTCTAACCAGAACATCACGGGTTAAATATTTGCTCATTTACGGGTTGCTAAGCAACGAACTGGCTATAAGTATACAGGACTGCAGTCTATCCACTATCAGCCCTTTGAGAAAGTCGCCCGGTGGTGACGAAATGCGTCAGGGACTCTAAGGCGATTGTCTGGACTCCGGTGGACTTATTTTAGTCGGCAAACAACACCCCTGGCATCCGGTGAGCTGCGACCTCTTCACGCAGCCCTGAGGGAGCCCACAAATGCGGACGTTTGCAGCACAGATACCGGATGGTGGTGATATTATCACAAATCGCCTAATTATCATTTTTATCTTGTGAGTGTGTTTCTTTCCCCCCCCCCCTTCCCTTCCCCTTTTAATATTAAAGACACAGTTTTATGCTATGGGGCGTGCACTCTCTCTCTCTATTTTTGTTTATATATATATATATCAAGCCAAAAGTTACGCAATTATGTTGCAAAAAAAACTGCACAAGATGTATCAAAAAAGAAAATCCTTTTGATTTTTAATGGGATATATACACACACATACACATACTATAGTATACACTATATGCATATGTATCAACACAAACACGGTGCAAGTCTGGAGCAAAACTTGCTGCATATTGTGCATATGGTGAATACATATTTAACATACAGTAGACCCCTAAATTATTTTCTGAACTGAAACATACTAATATGCAGACTAATCAAGCACTTATTGCCCAAAATGCCTACTGCTATTCAGTAAGCGGCGAAAAACGGCTGAATTACCCCAAAAATGTCACTAAAAAAAATCACCCAGGCAGCGGTGATAAGCCACTAATCGCCGCTTTTCGGCATGTTCATAAACTCGTGCAATTCTAGTAGCAGTGATTTGGCTATGAACGCCTATCACCGCTCTAGAATGGTGATTTTCTCCCAAAATGCTCACGCCAGAAAAAGTTGGCGTAAAGGTGTTGGAAACCTGCAGAGAAGCGGCGAGATGGGACTTAGAAAAAAATACTTTTTTTTTCATCGGATTCATGCCGGGAATCTCTGGAGCTGACACCGATTAATATCACCACCGGAGACCTCTGTACACGCACGGGGACACCTGTGGGGCCCCAGACACCCATGGGAACCACCCGAGGGCCCCCAGCCATCCGTGGGAACCACCCGAGGACTCCGATGACACCCGGGGGGACCACCAAGGGACCCCTGCTGGCCTATAGTATCAATCCTGTGTATAAAAAAAATAAAATATGGTTTTATGTGGGGGTACAGGGGGTGGGTTGTGTTTTTGTGGTTATTACTTATTTAAATATAAAATGTTATTACTAGTATATTGTAGCAGGGGGTCCCCGGACTGGAAATCAACACGGTTCTTTTCCGGAGATCCCCTGCTCTTCTACACTAGTAATAAAATGTAAATTAAAAATATATAAATTTCGGGCGAGATTTGCGCAGGGAGGGGCGGCTCCCTCTGAGCAGCTCTCTCAGCAGCAGATATAACTCACCGGGTGAGGCCTTTTCAGGGAGGCGTTCATTACGTCGCCGGCTACTCGCCCGTTTTATGAATTTTGCTATCACAGGTAATCAACGCTTTCTGATACCGTGATAGAACGGTCACAAAAACGGCGATTTAAATGGCCCGGCGATATTTTTTATGAATCCTTACAGCATAGGCCACGTAGTATTTTTTGAGGACCTTCTAAGACCACTTTCAATCGTACAGGTACTTTAGAGACAATTATGCAGTAACCTCTAGTAATAACCATGAGAAGCATATTATTGGTGTGATTGCCTTGTGAATGGAGATAGGAAAATGTTACAATGTTACAATGTGCTGCCAATTACAGGTGGATGGACTAATCACTAATGCATAGATGTAAAGTTATCTGTAAAGTTGCCACACCACCCTCATGTATCAATTTGACTCTTGAACAGTTCATGACAATATCAATTGTTACAATCTGTGCCCCTTATGCAAATAATGAAATGTCCTGACAATTTCAGGCGAGGATACCATCCAACATTCATTGCTTCTAATCCCTCTATTCGCAACTAGTCCCCTCACTTGAGGTCTTCTTTGGGGGTGTTCTAGTGCAGTCGGGTGAAGTGCGTCTCTTGGTCAGAAAGGGACCTGGACTTGCCCTGGCTATCGGTAGTTTTCCCAGGCTCCTCGCTGAATGCGCTTTCAAACGCGGAAAGAATGGACCTCCGGAATGACTCTTTGAAGTCCCTCCCCATGAAGACGTAGAGGAAGGGGTTCAGGCAGCTGTTGAAGAATGCCAAGCTGGTAGCTAGGGGGGTCCCAATATGGACAGCAGTTTGGAGCCCTTTGCTTTTCCAGCGGTCCATGACGACCTCCAGCACAGAGAAGATGTGGTATGGGAACCAGCAGAGGAAAAAAGTGGCCACTACAGCTGCCATTACTCTGAAAGGGCGGCTGGACCAGGCTAGGCGATTCCTCCTCAGCCTCAAAGCCATCAAGGAGTAAAAGACCAATATAAGGCCAAACGGGAGTAGGAAGCCAAACAGAAAGCGGACTGAAATCATGATCTGGTGTCTCATGGACCTGAGAGCCACTACCTCTGTGTCCTCAATGTCACTAGACAAGGCGTAGTTGTTGTAGCAGATGGTGACATTGCTGTAATTGTCCCTGATAGTGTCCCGGAAGGCCAAGTAAGGGGAGCAGAGGAAAAAGGCTGCTATCCAGATGAATAGGGACACTATGGAAGCCAGCCTGGGTGTCCTGTGGTTCTGTGACCACACGGGAAGTACCACAGAGACACAGCGATCAGCACTGATGACAGTGAGGAGGAAGACACTGGCAAAAAGGTTTAAGATAGCAATGGTGCTGTTGAACTTACACAGGAAAGTACCAAAGGGCCAATCGAAACCAAGGGCCGTGTATGCGATGCTCAAGGGCAGGAAGAAGGTGAAGATAAAGTCAGCAATGGCCAGGTTCAGGAACCACACGGTGTTGACCGTTCTCTTCATCCTGAAGCCAGCGAGCCAGATGACCAAACCATTTCCAGCCGTCCCCAACAGGAAGGCCACACTGTAAATTACAATGGATAGGAAGTGTAGAGGGTTTTCAAAATCAGAAGGCATCTCGTCAAGCAGTCCGTCGTCCTCCTCCCATTGAAAGGAAGGGGAAGGTGGGGAGAACAGAGGGGAGGTGGAGCTCTCCATTCTAAGGAACCCTGCAAAACACAAATACTTACATCACTGCTGAGGAAGGAATGAGTGAAAGAGGGGTCACTGGCTGTTATGTTATGCTAATAAGGAATTGGAGTTTGTTAATTGTCTATTATATATAAAACAGTCCAGAAAACCAGGCACTCACACATGCGTAGATACAGGTAGCAGTAGGGTGCAGACCGCCAAGGTGTCAGCAAAGCCTCTCTCTCTCTCTCTCTCTCTCTCTCTCTCTCTCTCTCTCTCTCTCTCTCAGGGCATGTCCTTTTCTCTGACACAGTAAACGACATGGGGCATGTTTATCAGAGCAAAAGTGCAGAGATTCAGGGGCAAAATAAACTGCACCCCATGTATAATCAAAATGATCCCATTGATCTGAATGGGATTTTGCCCTTTGATACTGTACATGCTGCAGATTGTTTTGCCCCAGAATTGCTCTGTGTTTGCCTTGATACATATATACCCCCTGCATTGGCAGGATAGCATTGGCATCTTAAGAGTGATGCATTTAAAGTGATCATTTTAAGTGACAATATATAGTTAGACTATTGTTTGACTAGAGGTGACTGGGAACTGCATCCTTTCTGCAAACTCTCTTACTCAAGGCAACAAATGGTGAGCTTACTGTAAATGACCACACTTTGATCCCATGCTTGTTAACCTGCATATTTTAACCCCACACCCCTTTACAACTTATTTTACTGCAGCCTCTCCCAAAACTGACTGCACAAAAATACCTCACACACCAACTCAGCCCACTGAAACCCAGAACTGACTCTAGCATTGCAATGCAGCAAAACATTTTACAAGGAACAGGCACACCCCTGCTGTTTAGTCTGCACACACTCACAACAGTTCCATGCATCACTGCCTACCTCTGGCATCATGAACCTGCTATGTATCTTACCTTTTTTCTTTCTCCTGGCCTCATGGAGATGTTACTCACTCTATACACTACAAACTCCTCCATCCTGGCCCACACCCAACATCACCATACACCCTGCACTACTCAAAAGCCTTGCACTATCTACGGAATGTTGGTGGAGAACTCTAAAAACCAGCACACCAACCACCGCACACTCTAATGGCAAACACCATACATCTACAACTGGCAAACAACTACCCAAATTTCTGCTCATACTATTACTCTTTTTAGCAGGTGATATTGAACCTAACCCAGGTCCTCCCATTTCAAATCTGCCCCATGCCCCTGAGAATTCCACCTTTAAGTTCCAAAAAGGGCTATCTGTCGCCCATATAAATATCCGGAGCCTGCTGACCAAACTGGACAAACTAAGGGCATGGTGCCTTATGCATAAACCAAAAGCCATCATTCTCATAGAAACATGGCTAACCCCTAAAACCCCTGTTGCAAATATCGCCATTCAGGAATACTCCATTTTTAGGAGAGATAGGTGAAAGAGAGGAGGAGGGGTGTTATTTTATATTGCAGACACATTACAATTTACACTGTTAAATTGCCCCCCAAGCCCACCCTCTTTTTAAATTCTAGTTGGCAAAATCTGCCTCCCCTTTTCTAAGCCCAACCTGCTCGCTGGTATCTACCGCCCCTCTAAAGCCCCTCTACAATCCCTGGCTGATATCACTCAGTTTATTGGCTCCATTTCCTCTCACAACGAGAAGAGTGAGCTGCTAGTTCTTGGGGATTTCAACTTCAACTGGCTTGACCCTAAAAACCATAAAATCCAGATACAACTCAAATCACTTAACCTATCACAACTCATTTCCCAACCCACACGGACAAACCTGAAATCGCATAACTATTCCTTGCTAGACTGGATTCTCTCCTCAAACCCCAGCAGAATCCAATCCTCTGGCATCCTTCCTGACATTTTCAGTGACCATGCAATAGTGTACTGTGTAAGGAAAATTAAAACGCCCCATTCAAGCCCTAAAGTTCTCCTCACTAGAACATTAAAAAACTTTAACCCACAACAGTTTCTGAATGACCTTACCAACTGCCCATGGCACATAATCGATTTAATTCCCGACCCTGATTCTGCGTTCGAGTATTTCCAATCCGAGTTCTTAAAACTCTGCGATACCCATGCTTCACTACGCAAAATAAGGGTACGGGGGACCTACATTCCATGGGTTACAACTGACCTTATTGCACTCTACCAGTTCAGGGATGCCTTGTGGAAAAGCTACAAAGTAACTAGCACTACCAAGGATCTCAATCACTACAGATGCCTGCGGAATATGTGCACAAGGCAAACAAGGCATACAAAAGCACAATATTACTCTGACAATCTCCACTAAAATACATCAAACCCAGCTAACTTCTGGAAGGTTATCAACAATATATTCCAGCCTCCTAACCATACCCAACCAAGTAATACCACTAAGGGGGATATTACTCTGACAAGCCCCACTGACATTGCAAATGCATTCAATGATTACTTTGTGGGGTGTGCTACTAACGTATTAGCGAAACGCAGCCCAAACCACAAACCTGAATCTCATCCTGGGAGTACCCACATAGCCCAACCCCCTCCCAACACTGCCCACAATTTTCAATTTGGCCCAGTATCTGAAGAGGAGATTACACAAGTGCTCCTTAAATTAAAACTAAGCAGCCAATGCGGACCTAAATTACTACAATCTAGGTTCCTACGATTTGGTGCCCCAGCCATTGCCAAACCAATTGCTTCCATCGTCAACTCTATCCTGTCTGCAGGCCATACCCCTAAGACCTGGAAAACTGCCAGAGTTGTCCCAATCTTCAAAAGTGGGGACAAAAACACTGTCTCAAACTACAGACCAATTTCACTTCTCCCAATTCTATCCAAAGTCATGGAAAAATGTGTCCACTCCCAATTAAGCGATTACTATACCAAGACAAATTTCCCTAGCCAATTCCAATCTGGCTTTCGTCCCAAACACTCCACCGTAACTACCCTGCTAAAAGTTTGCAATGAAATCCAGTGTGGAATGGAACAAGGACAACTCACTGGTGCAGTATCCCAAGATTTTGCAAAGGCTTTTGATACAGTTGATAATACTATCCTGCTTAACAAACTCCAGAGCTCTGGAATAGGGAAGCATGCTTTAAACTGGTTTCAGTCCTACCTATCAGGAAGATCCCAACATGTGTCCATCTCAGGCTCTAACTCCAACCCCCTGGATATCACCTTTGGTGTCCCGCAAGGCTCTGTTCTGGGGCCCCTACTCTTCTCAGTGTTCATTAATGATCTTCCCACAGCTTGTAAGGAAGCCTCATTATACATGTATGCAGATGACACAATCCTATAAGCACACAGCCATAGCATCTCTGACCTTCAACAAATACTTCAGTCTGACTTTTTGAGACTCGAAAACTGGATTTCCCAAAACAAACTGATTTTAAACACTGACAAGACTGTAACAATGGTATTTGGGACCAAGACTAAATTTTTAAAGCTTCCAGCGACTGAGCTCCTGATTAGAACCAACGCTAACACCACCCTAACACCTGTCACTAGTTTTAAATACCTGGGCTTATGGTTTGACTCCCACTTAACATTCGGGATGCACATTGATACCCTGACAACCAAGACCTATGCCAAACTAGGGGTACTTTACAGGAACAAATCCTCCCTAAGTCTCCTGGTCAGAAAGCGTATTGCACAGCAGATGCTAATGCCAATTATTGACTATGGAGACATAGTATACGGCTCGGCACCTCAAATCCACCTTAGCAAACTTGACACCCTCTACAATTCAATTTGTCTTTTTGTTCTCCAATGCAACTACAACACACATCACTGTGAAATGCTCAAAGAACTAGATTGGTCATCACTAGAGTCTAGGCGCAAAGTTCACCTTTCCTGTCTTGCCTTTAAATACTTTCTGGGCAAGCTACCCAGCTATCTGAACAAGCTCCTCACTTCTACCACATGCAGCTCCTATCACCTGAGATCTGACTCCAAAAGACTGTTCATGGTCCCAAGGCTCAACAAAGTATCCGGCCATTCCTCCTTCTCTTACCGTGCACCCCAAAACTGGAACAACCTACCAGAGACTCTGACATCCACCACCAGTTTAAGTTCTTTCAAATCTAAGGCTGTCTCACATTTTAATCTGGTCTGTAACTGTTTCATACGCCCATAATATATTTTCTTTAACTGTGCACGCAATGTCTTGTATATAATGTATACCCTGTTCATTTATGTAACTGTATTTGTAACCATGTATTATTTGTCTTAACTCTGTGCCCAGGACATACTTGAAAACGAGAGGTAACTCTAAATGTATTACTTCCTGGTAAAATATTTTATAAATAAATAAATATACCCCATGTTGTTTACTGTATCACAGACAATGAATAGCATACAGCAGGCCTGCACAACTTGTAAAGCGAGAAGGGCCGAACTGCTCCAAGGAAAAAGAAATTGGGCCGCACAGGTAAAATCATCATCATCATCTCTCCTCCAGCACCTCTCATCATCATCCTCATATCTCTCCCAGCACCCCTCATCATCATCCTCATATCTCCCCCAGAACCCCTCACTATCAACCTTTGCGATACTCCCCATCTACCTCTCATACCCCCATCTCTCCCCCTCACCCACACACATAATACTTTCTCTCCACATCAAACACACAATACCCCCCTGCACACCACACACATCCCACCCCCCTGCACCTCACATCATTCTCCCCCCCTACACCTCACATCACTCTCCCCCCTGCACCTCACATCACCCTCCCCCCCTGCACCTCACATCACTCTCCCCCACTGCACCTCACATCACTCTCCCCCCTGTACCTCCAATGACCCCTAGCTGCAGCTCCAATGACCCCCCCCCCTGCATCTCCAATCACCCTCCCATTCACCTCCAATGACCACCCCCTGCACCTCCAATGACCCTCTGCACCTCCAATCACCCCCCCTGCACTTCCAATCACCCCCCCTGCACCTCCAATCACCCCCCCTGCACCTCCAATCACCCCCCCCCCCCCTGCACCTCCAATGACCCATCTCATCAAGCAGTCTGTCGTCCTCCTCCCATTGAAAGGAAGGGTAAGGTGGGGAGAACAGAGGGGAGGTGGAGCTCTCCATTCTAAGGAACCCTGCAAAACACAAATACTTACATCACTGCTGAGGAAGGAATGAGTGAAAGAGGGGTCACTGGCTGTTATGTTATGCTAATAGGGAATTGGAGTTTGTTAATTGTCTATTATATATAAAACAGTCCAGAAAACCAGGTAGATACAGGTAGTAGTAGGGTGCAGACCGTCAAGGTGTCAGCAAGGCAACACATCTGATAGAGGATCTCTCTCTCTCTCTCTCTCTCTCTCTCTCTCGCTCTCTCTCGCTCTCTCTCGCAAAAGTGGAGAGATTCAGGGGCAAAATAAACTGCACCCCGTGTATAATCAAAATGATCCCATTGATCTGAATGGGATTTTGCCCTTTGATACTGTACATGCTGCAGATTGTTTTGCCCCAGAATTGCTCCGTGTTTGCCTTGATACATATATACCCCATACTGTATCGCAGAAAATAAATAGCATACAGTATGCCCCTGCACCCGTGTGCTGTTTTTAACTAGTCTTGCCCCAGTTTTGCAGCCCGGAGACTTTAGTAAATAGATCCCTAATTGCCACCAGTAAGTCTGCATAGTAAAACCTATTACTTTATAAACGCTCATTATAACTGAAACGGATTAAATCCATTTGGCGCTGACCTCCAGAGCAGACATCGCACGGTATATTACACGGTATATTACACGGTATATTACACGGTATATTACACGGTATATTACACGGTATATTACACGGTATATTACACGGTATATTACAGTGATTTATGTTGAATGGAACTTCCTACAATCTGGAAACATGATGAACAGATGTATAAAGCCTCACTGTGTACAGTGTCGCTGCCACGTGTGGCCCCGAAGAATTACCGCACGGACCTCTTGCAGTGCGACCGCGGCCCCGATGGATTAACGCATGGACCCCCTGCAGTGCGACCGCAGCCCCGATGGATTAACACTGGACCCCCCGCAGTGCGACCCCAGCCCCGATGGATTAACGCATTGAGCCCCCGCAGTGCGAACGCGGCGCAAACCATCCCTGGCACCCCGGACATTTGCTTGTCCGCCCGCTGTGCTGGGGACTGTAAGGCTGCGGCCAGGTGAATGAGAGCGTGCAGGCGCTCGGGCTCGGCACTCATTTTGCTTGCGGGATTTGTGGCCAGCCAGTTGCGCGCTCAGGGGGCGTTTCAGAGGCATGGCCATGACATCACAGAGCTCGTTCGCCCTCATTGGGCGAACCGCTCACAAGACGCGCCAGCAACAAATTTACTTGTCTCTGCAAGCAGCTGAGCGCCGGGCACTCACGGGCACGTGCAGGCTGGCCACACACATTGTAGCAATGTGTTTGATCGCGCTGAGCGTGTGCTTCAGCTCAGCATCACCCTGGTCGCAGCCTGGCCGCGAGTCAGTGGGTCAGCTGCATGGGAAGATGAGATCCGACTGGGTGGTGGGCATGGTGGAGGCGCAGCCGTGACATCACGTGGCTGGTTCGCCCTCATTGGCTGAACCGTCGCCACAAGAAAACTCAAAATTCTTGTCGGCAGAAAATCTGCTCGTGCATCGCGATTGCTACACGCACGCGCGCCGGTAGCTACTGGGACCCGCCCCATTGAGGGGCGGAGCTTGTTCCTGCAGCGCACACTGTAGCAAGCACAGCATTACCGAGGCATAAGTCTTACTCCATCTGCATGTGCACACAGACCCCACTTTCGGCAGCCTGGTCTATTGGTGTCTCCGGGTTAATGCCGGGTGGGGGGGGGGGGGGTGTCAGTCTTTCCTGTCGGTCTGGAAGATAATGCCCAATATAAAACTGAAACATTTATAGTGTGCGAGCTGAAATACATCCAATTCATTCATATCTTTCTCCAATCCTCCCTGAAAGGAACGTGGCCATTACAGCACTGCCCAGTGCATGTTAGCACCTGATTTCCATCCCGGCGATGGTATATTGAGCAGAATTTAACTTAATAAGGCTTTTAACCCATTTGCTGCCATGCAGACCCCTATAACAGGCGAGGTTACGTGCCACCTCCCACCTGGCTGGGATTTCCAATGCATTGCCAGGCTCTCTGGCAGCGAAGGAGTTAAACCCACTGATTGATAACTATATAGCAGCCCCCACATCCCGCAGAAACCGCCGCTAGTAAAGTGCGCGGGAAAATGTTATTAAATATCCCGCTGTGCATGTCAGTAGTGAGTGCCTTCTCCCCGTCTCTGACCCCGCACTCCCTGTGTGTGTCTGGGGCCATATACCTGAGCCCCTGCGTGCCGCGCCTGTTACCCTCTGTGTGTACGTGGCAGGACCACCCTCTGGTACGGGATGTGTTCATGTGCGTTCCCGGGCTGCAGAGTTTCGTACCTGCCGTGTGACGGTTTCCCTGGGTTCTCTCGGCTCACGGCAGGATCTGCTGCTCCTTCTGTCTGAATCAGAGGGAAAATCCAGAGCCCGGGTCCCTGTGTGACTCAGAGATACACTAACTCTTCCCTCCGTAACCACTTCCCTGCCAGGGAGCTGCCAGCACCCTGCCTCTCTTCTCATGGCCCTGAGCGGAGACTTGCAGAGCACTGCAGAGCACTGCAGAGCAATGTATACCTGAGCTAAACTACTGCATATCTGCGAAGCCGTGTACATCCTATGTACATTCAGATATGATCAGTAATGGGGTCTCTGTATAGAGACAGTCATTTATACTTGGGCGTGCAAAGTACGATGTGTGTATATATCTACACACGCACGATAGAAAGGCTGAGAATAAAGAAACCTAGTGAGGGAAGGTATGAAATGTAGAGATATGGTGAGGACCGCTCTATAACAAATAGTCATAACGGAATCACTAGGAAAAATCACAAGATTTTCACAGTGTGGTAAAAAAATGCATCACACTACAGTACTTTGTGTTTTTTTCCCCCCAATACTTGTTGCACGGCTTAAACTGCAGCCTGGAAGAGCTGCACGGAGATAAGCTGCATCTCCCTGCACAGAGAGAGCTGCATCTCCCTGCACAGCTCTTACAGGCGATCTCCCTGCACGGAGAGAGCCGTATCTCCCTGCACAGCTCTTACAGGCGATCTCCCTGCACGGAGAGAGCTGCATCTCCCTGCACATCTCTTACAGGTGATCTCCCTGCACAGAGAGAGCTGCATCTCCCTGCACAGCTCTTACAGGCGATATCCCTGCACAGAGAGAGCTGCATGTCCCTGCACAGCTCTTACAGGCGATCTCCCTGCACAGAGAGAGCTGCATCTCCCTGCACAGCTCTTACAGGCGATCTTCCTGCACAGAGAGAGCTGCATCTCCTTGCACGGCTCTTACAGGCGATCTCCCTGCACAGAGAGAGCTGCATCTCCCTGCACAGCTCTTACAGGCGATCTCCCTGCACAGAGAGAGTTGCCTCTCCCTGCACAGCTCTTACAGCCTGCATCTCCCTGCACATCCCTTACAGGCGATCTCCCTGCACAGAGAGAGCTGCATGTCCCTGCACAGCTCTTACAGGCGATCTCCCTGCACATCTCTTACAGGCGATCTCCCTGCACAGAGAGAGCTGCATCTCCCTGCACAGCTCTTACAGGCGATCTCCCTGCACAGAGAGAGCTGCATCTCTCCTAGAACATTTATATTCGTTTGGCATCACAAAACTATTTCAAACCTCTTGTACACATGCACACAATCAGATCACACACACACACACACACACACACACACACACACACACACACACACACACACACACACACACACACACACACACACACACACACACACACACACACACACACACACCTCTTCAGCAAATGGGGGCCCTGTACAACATTTGTGTATTAGTACCTACCCACCAGTCTCATTCATGGGGTTAAATAATAAATAAAAATTATATAATTTTTATTTATTAATTTTTTAATAATATACACTTTAATATATACACGTAACTCCTAAAAAACTGATTTCAAATATTTCTTTTTATTTTTTCCTATCCATTTTTTTTTTTCAATGCTATTTATTTCTAGGCATTAAATCAGAATAGAATATTTGTGTGTATGACTGAGAGAGGGTAGTGGGTGCAAGAGAGAAATATAGGGGGCAGTGGGTACAGGGGGCAGGCAGAGACGGGCACTGGGTACAGGAGGGAGAGAGAGTGAGAGGGGAAAGTGGTGCAGAGACAGGGTGGTGCAGTGGGTGCAGGAGGGAGAGAGACAAAGAAAGGGGCAGTGAGCAGAGACCCTGGGCAGGGAGTTCAGGAGAGATAGAGGGGGAGGAGGAAGAGGGGCAGTGGGCAGAGACAGAAGGGCAGTGGGTTCAGGAGGTGTGACAGAGGGGGAGAGGGGCAGTGGGTTCAGGAGGTATGACAGAGGGGGAGAGGGGCAGTGGTTGCATGAGTGAGAGAGACAGATGAGGGTTTGGGTGCAGGAGAGTGGGCAGTGGGTGCAGGAGAGGGGGCAGTGGGTGCAGGAGAGTGGGCAGTGGGCAGGGAAAAAGGTGCAGTGGGTGTAGTGGGCAGAGAGAGGGACAGTCTGTTTTGTACTTTCAACTTTATAAAAATGCCCTCAACTCAATGAAGTTAGTGGGAAGGTAATACCCCTCCTCCCCCCCTAACCCCCCCTTCTCCCCTCCCTCCTCCCCCCTCCCCCCACTCCTTGCCCCCCCTCCTCCTGCCCCCACTCCCCCCTCCTCCCCTCCCCCCACCCCCCCCCCCCCCTCTGTTTTCAGCAGCAGATGGGTATATATGCTGAATAAATTAGTTTTAGCAAAACAAATCCTAAAACCCCAAACTGACTGGCCGGGTTCCCTTGGGGAGTTTGCAGTAACCTGCCAGTACAATGAAGGAATGTGACCACGCGAGCCCGATATGAAACCGCAAGGACGGTATAAAGACAGCATTAGTTAAAGGGCTTCTGTTTGCTCTTCCACTGCCAGACATTTCAGCACGGACTGGATGTTTAGGGGGTGACGGTGGAGCCAAAACCTTTCTGCCACCCCATAGCTGCCCGGGAGGCCAAGCCGGCAGGAAGGTGAGAGGGAGGAGCAAGTCAGCTCTTCCAGAACAGGCTGGTAAATCACAAGGGGGCTATTTACTAAGGTAATACTCTTACTGACAGCCGAGGGGGGCATATGTATCAGCACAGAGAAAAGTGGGTTTAGATGCCCTGTTCAGTTTTTCAGAGCCAAGCTGGGGCACATGTAAGAAGATAAGGATTTTTTGGGGGGAGGGGGTGGGGAATAATTGCAGTATGTGATACATCTCATTATAATCCGTGCACCATGTAACTCCCCCCCCAACTCCTCCTACTGACTCTCCCCAGGGTGCAAGCTGGGGCAGAGACGCAGAATGTGATACATCTCATTATAATCTGTGCACCATGTAACTCCCACCCCTCCCCCCCCCCCCACTCCGTCTCCCCAAGGTGCATGCTGGGGCAGAGACGCAGAATGTGATACATCTCATTATAATCTGTGCACCATGTAACTCTCCCCCCCCCCCCACTCCGTCTCCCCAAGGTGCATGCTGGGGCAGAGACGCAGAATGTGATACATCTCATTATAATCTGTGCACCATGTAACTCTCCCCCCCCCCCCCCCCACTCCGTCTCCCCAAGGTGCATGCTGGGGCAGAGACGCAGAATGTGATACATCTCATTATAATCCGTGCACCATGTAACTCCCCCCAACTCCTCCTACTGACTCTCCCCAAGGTGCAAGCTGGGACAGAGACGCAGAATGTGATACATCTCATTATAATCTGTGCACCGTGTAACTCCCCCCAACTCCACCTACTGACTCTCCCCAAGGTGCAAGCTGGGGCAGAGACGCAGAATGTGATACACCTCATTATAATCTGTGCACCATGTAACTCCCCCCAACTCCTCCTACTGACTCTCCCCAAGGTGCAAGCTGGGGCAGAGACGCACAATGTGATACATCTCATTATAATCTGTGCACCATGTAACTCCCCCCAACTCCTCCTACTGACTCTCCCCAAGGTGCAAGCTGGGGCAGAGACGCAGAATGTGATACATCTCATTATAATCTGTGCACCATGTAACTCCCCCAACTCCTCCTACTGACTCCCCCCAAGGTGCAAGCTGGGGCTGTTGGGGGAATATTGGAGCAAATGCTTTGATACATAGGTGCTGGTTGAAAATGCTGATTTCTTCTCTCCAATATTGCCTTCAAACAAAGACCCCTATACGTGTTATTTATTAAATCAAACTGAAGAAAATTTATTTTTTGTATCACTTTTCCAGCAGAAAGACGTTAGTAAGATAACTCTATAAGAGGTTTTTACTAGAGTCCCCTGACTCGCATGAATCAAGGTAAAGTTGAGCAATTCTGGGCCAAAACAAAACTGCACTGTATGTATAAAAAAAGGTGTCTATTTATTAAAGTTTCCCGGCTACAAAATTAGGGCAAAAACAGAACCATATTCAGACAAGGAATCCCGTTGAAAGTAATGGGGGTTATTTCATTCATAAACAAGACTTTGCCCCCATAATCTGGGGACATGTCTCCAATATTACATTCCCCGGTGAAGCCGGGCACAAAAGCTAGTAGCACATAAAATCCCTTGAAATCAAAATGATGTTTTCCTTTGATACGTCTGGTACCAATGTTGTGCCCCAGAATTGCTCCCTTTTTGCCTGTGCTCCATAATCTCCTAAACGTCAAATTTCATTCATTACTTTTCTTGGTAAAAATGGTGGTGTTTTTGCTCCGGTTTTGATACGCAAGGCCTGGGACATAGCGCCTCTACAGTGCTGAGGTGCCTCATAGCGCCTCTACAGTGGCCTTAGACAGCGCGCCGTCAGGGGGCGGGCCAGTGACGTTACGGAGCTGGTTCGCCCTCATTGGGCGAACCGCTCACGTGACCGGCCCTGAGCGCCAAATTTTCAAAACTCGGTGGGACACGCTTCCGCACGCTTGCAGCGAGCCCCTGCTAAAGCCGCTCTCATTGCGGCTGCAGGGGCTCAGTTCCGAGCAGCAGCACGCCTCAGCACGGGTCAGCGCATAAGCGCTGACCATGCCCGAGGCCTTAGGCTTCATTAAATTGGGAGCGCCCTTCTCCTTCCAGGGATACGGAAGCAGGAAGTATATGGAATATTCAGTCTATCCTTCCCACCGCAAGATAAAATACATACGGAAACAAAGATGGACGGTCTATTGCACTGGTCCACGGTGCAGTGAATCAGGACACACTGTACAGCACAGCGCAGAGAATCAGGACATACTGTACAGCGCAGAGAATCAGGACATACTGCACAGCTCAGAGAATCAGAACATACAGCACAGCGCAGAGAATCAGAACATACAGCACAGCGCAGAGAATCAGGACATACAGCACAGCGCAGAGAATCAGGACATACTGTACAGCGCAGAGAATCAGGACATACAGCGCAGAGAATCAAGACATACAGCACAGCGCAGAGAATCAGGACATACTGCACAGCGCAGAGAATCAGGACATACAGCACAGCGCAGAGAATCAGGACATACTGTACAGCGCAGAGAATCAGGACATACTGCACAGCGCAGAGAATCAGGACATACAGCACAGCGCAGTGAATCAGGACATATAGCACAGCGCAGTGAATCAGGACATACAGCAGAGCGCAGAGAATCAGGACATACAGAACAGCGGAGAGAATCAGGACATACAGCACAGCGCAGAGAATCAGGACATACTGTACAGCGCAGAGAATCAGGACATACTGCACAGCGCAGAGAATCAGGACATACAGCACAGCGCAGTGAATCAGGACATATAGCACAGCGCAGTGAATCAGGACATACAGCAGAGCGCAGAGAATCAGGACATACAGAACAGCGCAGAGAATCAGGACATACAGCGCAGCGCAGAGAATCAGGACATACAGCACAGCGCAGAGAATCAGGACATACAGCAGAGCGCAGAGAATCAGAACATACTGCACAGTGTAGAGAATCAGGACATACAGCACAGCGCAGTGAATCAGGACATACTGTACAACACAGCGCAGAGAATCAGAACATACTGCACAGCGCAGAGAATCAGGACATACAGCACAGCGCAGAGAATCAAGACATACAGCACAACGCAGAGAATCAGGACATACAGCACAGCGCAGAGAATCAAGACATACAGCACAACGCAGAGAATCAGGACATACAGCACAGCGCAGAGAATCAGGACATACAGCACAGCGCAGAGAATCAGGACATATAGCACAGCGCAGTGAATCAGGACATACAGCACAGCGCAGAGAATCAAGACATATAGCACAGCGCAGTGAATCAGGACATACAGCGCAGAGAATCAAGACATACAGCACAGCGCAGAGAATCAGGACATACAACACAGCGCAGAGAATCAGGACCTACAGCACAGCGCAGAGAATCAGGACATACAGCACAGCGCAGAGAATCAGGACATACTGTACAACACAGCGCAGAGAATCAGGACATATTGTACAGCACAGCGCAGAGAATCAGGACATACTGTATAGCACAGCGCTGTGAATCAGGACATACTGTACAGCACAGCGCAGAGAATCAGGACATACTGTACATCTCTTTCCCCTGCACACATTGCTTTTTTATTGGATAGTGTAACAGGGGACTTATCCCTGTTCACAAATGTGCCTCTAATCCAGAAGTGTGGTGGTTAACGGCTGGTAGCAAATTAACTAACACCACCTGCCTGATTAGAGGTGGTAGAAAAAGCCTGCCTTTGAGACAGGAAGTGACTCCTTAGCTCTGAATGAGAGCTGACCTTTGGAGAGAACACACATCTCTGGAGCTGACCGGTCTTGAGCTCTGCCCAGCATAGCTGATTGCAAGACACCAAATAAGACTTCTAAACCTGGATGCTGATTTTCTGTGCACGCACGGGTGCGGTTCCAGGAGAGCAGAGAAGCTTACTCTACAGCAGCTAACAGATAAGACTTTCATTCTAAAGAGACTTCTTATATCTGCTTATGTCATGCTATGTGTTTGGGGCTGGGAGACCTGCTTAACTAGGAGTTGTGAATTGCATGGGATTTCACTAGAAATACTCCCAAAGGGAATTAAGCTTTATTTCCCCCCCCCCGTGTTGGATGATTTCCTGATGAAAAGGAAAAGGCACAATAAAGCCTTATTATAATTTCACCTTATAAAAGCCTCCAATTGTGTACCTCTGTGAACGTCCGTCTACATTTGGTGTCCGAGGTGGGACAAGAGGTGTCTTTGAAGTTAAAAAGGACCGGAGATTTTTATGTGAAATTTTTTGTTATGCTTTTTGGCCTACAAACAGTCTGGAAAAAAAAAAAAAACCCCTCATGCAGCAGAGATCAGAGTTAAAGGGATACACACTGTACTGAAACTTACAAAAACCCAGAAGAGACTGCTGAAGTAGCTAAACCTTATTTTGCCTATCACAAAGTGTAATATGGTCATTGAAATAGGGGTTTTGCCTTCCAGCCATAGTCAGGGTTCAAGAAGTGAGTCAGCCCTTAAAAAGGGATAGGTGTTTGTTGTTTTCAAAAGTTTCGCTGAAGCAGTGAATACAGATGGTGACCCACGAGTGGTACTGATTTTGCAAATAAAGGTTGCCACACCGTATAGGGCTACGAGATGTGAATGGAGTATATGCAGAAAAGTGTGAAAATTGATACAAGACTGTGCTGAAGCAGGGGAATTTTTAGCAAACAAATGCTGAGTGTTGAGTCACCCTGCCGGGAATGAAAGAATGTTTTTTTTTCTGCAAGTAAAAAAGTCTGCCTATATATATCTTGGGAGCAAAAACAGACACCCAAAGTATGAAGTGTGAATGCCATAATACCCAAAGATGAGACTGAAAATTACTGAACTCAGGCAGAAAACCAAATTCTGTTGCTGAAGCGGAGAGATTGCACCTAGCAAATAAATGGTGTAGAGCAAATAGACTTTTTTTTACCTAGCAACTGCACATCTTGTATACCTGATAAGAGAAAATGCATGCACAGTACTGCTGATATTGAAAAAAAAAAAATCCCAAGAAAGAAAGTCTACAGAGATGCCTGTGAGAGCTACGACCTCTACAAGCAAAATATGCCCATCTGTAGGACTACCAATATTCGGGGTTCTAGCAAATACAGCTGCAATAGTGCCTCCTGAGGTCAGGAAGAAAATTACACCTGATAGCCTAAAAATGGAGGACAAGATGCAGCGTTCCTGTAATGAACCCTACCCCACGGAAGAGTGGCCCTTCCAGTCCAATAAAGAGGAAGACCTCTCTTACGGGGAACCCGAACCGAGTCACACCCACAAAACACCCCAAGAATGGTGGGGGTGCCTGAACTCGGCACAAACAGAAAAGACCGCTCCCTTTGATGACGAATATGATCAGCAGGAGACAGAGCGGGAGCAGCAGATCACCCAATATTTCTGTCAGCTAAAGCAACTGCAAGAAAAGCCTGGCGTATATAATGAAGCTGCTAAAGTATCAAATAAAGAAGGAGACCCCAGTATTCCGGATGGGACGGAGTCATCCAAAACAAAGAAGCAGAAAAAGAAAAGCGGTTCTTCACTTACCGTGGAAGGAACAGACACATCCGCAGATCCTGTGGAGAAAAAGGGGGACGAGTTGCCCTGCAGCCTAGAGAAAATGGAGAATTCGTCCCGCGGGTAACCGAATATCCAGAGGGCCCAAGGCAGAAGTCGTGTACCCCAAAGAAGTGTCTGTCCGGTGCCAACAGTGAGGAACCCTCAACCAACCATCCCAGGGAAGTGGAGCCAGAACCAGTGAGTGACAATCCCTTGACCAGCCCTGAAGATGCCCTGAAAAATGCCAGGCATGACAGTGATCTGCTTTGTGAAGAATTGGAAAGGGAGAGAGAAAATAATGCTGAGCTACAGAGACTGTGCTCGCAATTTACTCTGCGGCCAAGACCGGATTGGAGGATCTCAACACTGAGCTAGATACTGCAAAGGCTACTATTTCCGCCATGGATGAAAAGCAGAGCCAATCTGATAAAATGGTGGCTACGCTAAAGCGGAAGTATGAGGAGGCACTGAAGCAGATGACAGTCTTCCAGCAAGAGGTTCACACTCTTCGTATAGAGCTGAATGCCTCACAACAGGAGGTCAACAGTGTCCGGATAGAAGTGGACGTATCTCAGAAAGAGGTTCAGACACTGCAGAGCACTTGATGCCTCACATCATGAGACCAACAGCTGCCGCACAGACCTGGAAGTTTCCAGAAAGGAACTACACAGTCTCACTGAGGAGCTGGACATTGCCAAAGAAACTATTGGTAATCTTGATACAGATCTCAAAGTCTCTCAGAAGGAGCTTCAGACCCTCAACCTAGAGAAGGAAGTCTCACGCCAGGAGAGTGTCATTCTCAAAGCAGATGTGCGTAAATGGAAGGAGGACTGCGAAGAAGCCCTGAAGAATACAGAGACTGAAAAAAGAGAAAATTCAAGATTAAAAAGAGAAAACTTAAAACTGAAAGAAGAAAATTTTCAGTTGACAGAAGAAGTCAAGGAAAAGTTTGAAGCAGAGCACCGACTGCAGAACCAACTGCAAGGTCTGCGTACACACCTCCAGTATGCTGAGGAGAAGCAGCAAACGCTACAGGAAGAAAAACTGCAGGCTGCTAAAGAGGTACAAGCGCTGCAGGAACGTCTGAATACCCAGTACGTCCCCACAGAGCAGTATGAGGAACTAAAGGCCACGCTGCATGTCACCAGAGCATCATTGGAAGCGGAGCTTCGATACCAGGTGACTCTGTATGAGAGGGAGCGTGAGAAGGCTCAGAAACTGGAGCAAGAGCTGAAGAGACAGGGAGACTGTTCCATTCCCTTGAGTCAGTACACCAAGGAGAAAACAGACACAGCGGCAACCTTGACGACAAAAATTACAGAGCTCCAGAATATGAAGGAGACTCTGATACAGACTCAGAGGAAGCAAAGTGCGCAGATAGATTCCCTGAGAAGAGACTTGCAAGACGCACTCAAACAGGTTGAGACTCTGCAGGCCAGTAACTTACAGATTCCTCCAATACAGAAAAAGGTATTGGCTCTGCCCAAGCACCAGTATCCCACAGTAACTAATGCCCGCGAGGACAAGGGTACAGTGGGAGTTGGGGACTCCACGCAACTTCAAAACAAAATTACGAAGTTTGAGCCACCTAAGAAAGCACTAGCCAAACCTACAGCTGCCCAACAGGCAACAAACAGAGGTAGGAGTGCAGAATCAAAGCCAGAAGAATCCTTAGCTGAGGAAGCTGAAAAAATAGGACGTTCTCTGGAAAAGGAGGTGGAGGTGCAACTCAGTCCCAAAGAAGCTGAACTGGCGACTCCATGGTGTGGAGAAACTGCAGAAAGACTGCTTCAAGAGCAGAAAACTCTACGGGCTAGTCCTAACTGCTCTACAACTGTTGCCATACACTTTGTCTACAAAAAGAGGAGTGCCCGACGCAACAGAAATCTCAAGAACGCGCACGCGATAAAAAGACTTTACGTGGAAAGAGTCCTCCTCGTGCGACTGAGGAGTGCTGATCTCAAGCATCTTCGGGAGGAGACAAAAATAAACTGGAGAAAGGGCTCCAATCCCAGCGGGACAAAGGGTTCTCTTCCTCCATCCACTCTCATTCAAGTCACAGAAAGATCTCGAATGAGAGTGGAAGGATGGGCTTTGGCCATGGTAAGCCCGAGCTTCCCACAAACAGGGGAGGTATGTAACAGGGGACTTATCCCTGTTCACAAATGTGCCTCTAATCCAGCAATGTGGTGGTTAACGGCTGGTAGCAAATTAACTAACACCACCTGCCTGATTAGAGATGGTAGAAAAAGCCTGCCTTTGAGACAGGAAGTGACTCCTTAGCTCTGAATGAGAGCTGACCTTTGGAGAGAACACACATCTCTGGAGCTGACCGGTCTTGAGCTCTGCCCAGCATAGCTGATTGCAAGACACCAAATAAGACTTCTAAACCTGGATGCTGATTTTCTGTGCACGCACGGGTGCGGTTCCAGGAGAGCAGAGAAGCTTACTCTACAGCAGCTAACAGATAAGACTTTCATTCTAAAGAGACTTATTATATCTGCTTATGTCATGCTATGTATTTGGGGCTGGGAGACCTGCTTAACTAGGAGTTGTGAATTGCATGGGATTTCACTAGAAATACTCCCAAGGGAATTAAGCTTTGTTTCCCCCCTGTGTTTGGATGATTTCCTGATGAAAAGGAAAAGGCACAATAAAGCCTTATTATAATCTTACCTTAAAAAAGTCTCCAATTGTGTACCTCTGTGAACGTCCGTCTACAGATAGCATCAGATTTTCACTCACACACAATTATTTCTTTTTTGATCAACAGTTTTATCTCCAAACACGTGGGACTGCTATGGGGACTTCTTTTGCCCCCTCCTACGCCAACCTTTTTATGGGTTGGTGGGAGATGTCCCACGTGTTTGGAGATTCCAACCCCTTTAGGCATCATATAGCGTTTTACAAGCGCTATATAGTTGACCTTCTTATGATCTGGAGTGGTGGGGAGGATGACCTGGAGAAGTTTTTTGATTATCTGGCAGATAACACACTGAATCTCAGATTTACGCATTTGTTTGATATGTATCAAATACAATTTTTAGATCTCAATTTATATATTGACATTGAAAATAAAATTCAATCTGATATATTCAGAAAAGAAAATGCCAGAAATTCATTACTTCATGCCAGAAGTTGTCACTCCCGCCCTCTGGTCAGAGGCATCCCAAGAGGACAGTTCCTTCGTTTACGTCAGAACTGTTCCTCTTTGGAGGAGTTTGTACACAGGGCGGGTGAGATGAGGGATAGATTTCTGTTGAGGGGGTATGCTAAAAAGGATCTTGATCAAGCCTATGACATAGCTCTTGGCACTGAAAGAGATGTGCTAATTAATATGGACAAGAGTCAATCCAGCCAGGGTGGATCAATCAAGAGCACTGATGCGCCCTACTTTATTACTAACTACAGCGAACAAGCCCGCGCTATTAAATCGATAATTTATAAACATTGGGCCACACTATCTTTGGACCCAATGTTGCAGAAAATGGTTTGTACTGGCCCTCGTGTAGTTTTTCGCAAAGCGGCTACATTAGGTAATTTCTTGTCACCAAGTATGTTACAGCCCAATACCCAAAAGAAAAATAGGTTATCTTTGTTTCCCAAGTTATTGGGTTCATACAAATGTGGTCATTGTACGATATGTCCCAATATGAGCAAATCAATACATTTTTCTAACCGGGATGAAACCCGCAGATTCAAGATAAAATCTTTTATGTCTTGTCAGACAAATTTTGTTGTTTACCTGTTGAGATGCGGATGCAGTAAACAATACGTGGGCCTAACGAGCAGAGTCCTTAAGATTCGCATTTTAGAGCACTTAAGGCTTATACGTAATCACGATATGCTGCATCCGGTATCTTTACACTTTAACACCTGTCCATTGGGTTCGGTGGGTTCCTTGCGATGTTTAGCCATTGAGCATATTCCTTTACCCCCTCGACGAGGAGATCGGATTAAAATCTTGCATCAACGAGAGGCCCATTGGATTTTTGCATTGAACACCCTGCAACCCAATGGACTTAATGTAGAATGGGATCTGCGATGTTTCTTATAATATGATTTGTATCTCTTTGTTTATTGGTTTAGGTAGAGTTTGCTTTGTCTTTGCATAATTTTAAGTTTTAAATCAGGATTACTTAGCTCATTTTATTTTAGGTGCAATGTTTTTTATCCTCCGCGTCTGTCTTCTTCTTTTTCTTTTTCTATTCACTTTCATCCCCACCACCCCCCCTCACCCCGCCCACCCCCCGTCCTCCTCTTTCTTGTTGCCCTTTATGTTTCATTGCTGTTTCCCCAGAATTATATCATTATTCAGTCCATCAGCCACTATATACTCAACATATGATTACTGTTGTGAAATGTATTTAGTTATCCTTTTCACTTAGTTTAATGGTTTTGTGGCTGTATTTTTATTGAAAGATTAATATCAGGGGTGCAGTTTTACTATGAATGTTGCAACCAGATTTTTAAGATACCCTTTGTGTTATTGCCTTATAATAATATGAGCCATATACTGTAGAATTGATCTAATTTATGAATGTTCTGTGGCCTCTCAAAATACATACATTACATAGACATGTCTTATGATAATGATATTGCTTTATAATGGGCATTTTTCTATGAAGGGGTTAACAATTCAATCCGTTTTCGCGGGCTTTTATAATATAAATGTTCAGGCTCATACCACGTCTCCCCACTCCGAGACGAAGCGCTGTACTCCTTTTCTCATACTGAACAGCACAGCGCAGTGAATCAGGACATACAGCACAGCGCAGTGAATCAGGACATATAGCACAGCGCAGTGAATCAGGACATACAGCACAGCGCAGTGAATCAGGACATACAGCACAGCGCAGTGAATCAGGACATACAGCACAGCGCAGAGAATCAGGACATACAGCGCAGAGCAGAGAATCAGGACATACAGCACAGCGCAGTGAATCAGGACATACAGCACAGCGCAGAGAATCAGGACATACAGCACAGCGCAGAGAATCAGGACATACAGCACAGCGCAGAGAATCAGGACATACAGCACAGCGAATCAGGACATACAGCACAGCGCAGAGAATCAGGACATGCAGCACAGCGCAGAGAATCAGGACATACTGCACAGCGCAGAGAATCAGGACATCCAGCACAGCGCAGAGAATCAGGACAGTCAGCACAGCGCAGAGAATCAGGACAAACAGCACAGCGCAGAGAATCAGGACAAACAGCACAGCGCAGAGAATCAGGGCATACAGCACAGCGAATCAGGACATACAGCACAGCGCAGAGAATCAGGACATACTGCACAGAGCAGAGAATCAGGACATACTGCACAGCGCAGAGAATCAGGACATACAGCACAGCGCAGAGAATCAGGACGCACAGCGCAGAGAATCAGAACCTACAGCACAGAGCAGTGAATCAGGACATACAGCACAGCGCAGAGAATCAGAACATGCAGCACAGAGAATCAGGACATACAGCACAGCGCAGAGAATCAGGACATACTGCACAGTGCAGAGAATCAGGACATACAGCACAGCGCAGAGAATCAGGACGCACAGCGCAGAGAATCAGAACATACAGCACAGAGCAGTGAATCAGGACATACAGCACAGCGCAGAGAATCAGAACATGCAGCACAGAGAATCAGGACATACAGCACAGCGCAGAGAATCAGGACATACAGCACAGCGCAGAGAATTATGACATACAGCACAGCGCAGGGAATCATGACATACAGCACAGCGCAGAGAATCAGGACATACAGCACAGCGCAGAGAATCAGGACATACAGCACAACGCAGAGAGTCAGGACATACAGCACAGCGCAGAGAATCAGGACATACAGCACAGCGCAGAGAATCAGAACATACAGCACAGCGCAGAGAATCAGGACATACTGCACAGCGCAGAGAATCAGGACATACAGCACAGCGCAGAGAATCAGGACATACAGCACAGCGCAGAGAATCAGGACATACAGCACAGCGCAGAGAGTCAGGACATACAGCACAGCGCAGAGAATCAGGACATGCAGCGCAGAGAATCAGGGCATACAGCACAGCGCAGAGAATCAGGACATGCAGCGCAGAGAATCAGGACATACAGCACAGCGCAGAGAGTCAGGACATACAGCACAGCGCTGAGAGTCAGGACATACAGCACAGCGCAGAGAATCAGGACATACAGCACAGCGCAGAGAATCAGGACATACAGCACAGCGCAGAGAATCAGGACATACTGCACAGCGCAGAGAATCAGGACATACAGCACAGCGCAGAGAATCAGGACATACAGCACAGCGCAGAGAATCAGGACATACAGCGCAGAGAATCAGGACATACAGCACAGCGCAGAGAATCAGGACATGCAACGCAGAGAATCAGTACATACCGCACAGCTCAGAGAATCAGGACAAACAGCACAGCGCAGTGAATCAGGACATATAGCCCAGCGCAGAGAATCAGGATATACAGCACAGCGCAGAGAATCAGGACATACAGCACAGCGCAGAGAATCAGGACATACAGCGCAGAGAATCAGGACATACAGCACAGCGCAGAGAATCAGGACATACAGCACAGTGCAGTGAATCAGTACATACAGCACAGTGCAGAGAATCAGGACATACAGCACAGCGCAGAGAATCAGGACATACTGCCAGCGCAGAGAATCAGGACATACAGCACAGCGCAGAGAATCAGGACATACAGCACAGCGCAGAGAATCAGGACATACAGCACAGCGCAGAGAATCAGGACATACCGCACAGTGCAGTGAATCAGGACATACCGCACAGTGCAGTGAATCAGGACATACAGCACAGCGCAGCAACCAAAGGGGTAATTTATCAAAGTTTCCCATGTGCAATACTAAGGTAAAAGTGGAGCAAAAAATGCCCCAGATTTATCCGCCCAAACAAACCCTGACTTCATTATTTCCCAATACATTACCTTTTCATGTAAGAAGTAATGTGCTGTAGAGTATTTTCGCTCTTGTTTTGCACACCGAGACATTATTACATTTCCCCCAAGGTGACTAGCGGCCCTTTGACCAAAACTTTCTAACTGTGTACGTACTGTAATAATGTTTCGCAGCTGCAAAAACGGGGCAAAATCAGTGCTAAAAACTGCACCAGAAGCTGGAGTTTTCCCCTTTGATGGACGTGGTGTCACCTTCTGCGCTGATTTCTGCGCTGGTTTCGCTCCAGTTTTGCAAGCGGGAGACTTTAGCAAATGACCCCCAGTGGTGACAGAAGAGCCCTATGCAAGCTGTGTCCCTCACCGAGGAGCGTCCTACAGACAGAAGCATCTGAGCGTTTAACGTACCGCTAGCTTCTAAGGTCTCGGGCATGGTCAGCGCCGTGCTGAGCCGTGCGGCTGCTCGAAACTGAGCCCCTGAAGCCGCAATGAGAGCGGCTTTAGCAGGGGCTCGCGCACGCTTCTGCACGCTTGCAGAAGCGTGTGTCTCACACAGTTTTGAAATTTGGCGCTCGCTGGAGCGCAGGGCCGGTCACGTGAGCGGTTCGCCCAATGAGGGCGAACCAGCTCCGTGACGTCACTGGCCCGCCCCCTGACGGCGCGCTGAGTAAGGCCAGGAAAAGCACCGCTTACCCTGAGCCTCAGCGCGCCTCCGCACTGTTTGGGGCACTATGTCCCAGGCCTAATTCCAGTAACTCCAACAAAAGCTTCATGGCAAGAGAGTCTGACATTGCTGAAGAGAAGGGGTTAAATGTTCAGAGCACAGATACAAACATTCATTCCTTTCCTGTGCTCCAGGGTTGGGAAGTCCTGGCAGATATAATTATCAGGCAGTGGGTTACAGTGGCGCCTTGTAACCAGTCACTCTCCGTTTCCTGCAATGTTCTGCTCTCCACTTTTCCCTGCAGAGAAAACCACGGATTGTGACCCTCCCCGTGACAGAGGAACAGAGCCAGAATGGAACCGTGGCCCATCCAGTCTGATTCTCCCTCTTCAGGAGCATAGAGGCAGAAAAGGATTATGGTCAAATAAAGCTGTCCCTCCCAGTGACAGGGACACAGAGACACGGGGAGTTTTTAGTTACGTCTCCCAACGTCAACACCCCTGCAAAGGAACAGGAAAACGCTATCTGCTGTCAAAGGGGTTTCTTTTCTTTGGGAAACGTCGGTCTGTTATTTGCACTGATTTTGCCCCAGTATTTAATCTTAAATGGGTTTCCCCCGCAGAGTCAGGCATGTCCTACACTAGGGCACATCGACCCAGAAACATCAAGCAGTGGGAAGGGAAACCGGAGTTATCTCCAACAATTAGTACATTTTTGGTCATGTTCCAGACTAGTTAAGTCCTCCAGCTTTCCTTACCAATGCGTGATGTATCTGGCCTTAATTTATCACTGTCTTTTGTGACTTTAAAACTAGGGCAACAATGCCCCAGATTTATCTACGAAGGGCAATTTCAACTTTAATGGCGCACAGTTCTGCCTCACTTTTGCAGCTAGGAGACTTTGATAAATAATTATGTAGCCATGCCATCTGTGGCTACTAGTTTGTCCCCTCCTGGCAGAGGAGCTGCACTTGAATGTCAGCGAGAGGCGGTGACATCAGTCCTGGGCATGACCAATCATGAGCAAGACCTGGTGTCCTCCTCCTGGTAGTACTTAAAAGGCAGGACCGGCCTAAATTTAGTAGTGCCTTCCCCCACTTGAGTAAGGCAGGTCACACAGTGGAAAGGCTGAGATTGGGCCTTCTCCAGTCCTCTTCCCTCTGGGGGAGAGTGAATGTGGACCATTCCTCTGCCTCTGCTAGAGAGGTGGGGAAGAGCTAGGATGGCTGCGGGTGCCCTTGGCCTGTACTGATGGTCCAGGGACAATCCTTCAGTGAGAGCTGTGATGTACAGAGTGAATAAACCAGTCCTGTTGTTATATACCTCCTGCCTGGTGCATGACCTTACTGAGGGGAGAGGTAATAGTTCTACTGTGGGAGATCACCTTCAGTTCCTGGAGCCTATGGCAGATGGAGGCACTGAACTGCTAAAGAGATATGTGGGCTATGAACCCCAGAAGCCTGATGATCCTGTGTCCCCACTACCACCGGCGGACGACTCCCCCCCCCCCCCACCCATCATCAGGTCAAACATGAAAAATACCAATACCCTCTAGATTCTTCCACTTAATGCTGCTTCAAAGCCTACAATACATAATTAACCATTTCTTATTTCGTACTTTCATTAAACCTCCTGCACAAAGCACAATATAATTAACCATTTTCGCATGTCTTCATTTAAAAGATGGGATCTTTAGTTCCAAATCTTGGTCAAAACATAAACCCAGCCGCCTGCCTGACCGCGGTAATTCCCAAAGGTTAGGTCCGACACAGGCGATACATTGTTACCTGGTCCCTGCTTCCCTCTTTCATATACAAGAGAATAAAATGGACTCCGACACGTTAAAAACACTTGCTGCCTACCAATTAGTGGATCACCTGGGTGGGTGGAGGTGGAGGTTCAGGCAGAAGTAAGCGATGGCCCAACGAGGATACAGAAAAGTTCTACTAGTAATGTCTACGAAGGGACCTATTGTCTGGCAATGGCTTGGTCTCTCCCGGGACATGTTACTGATTTGGCCTGTGCATGACCGTGTGAATTGTCCAGTATTTATTGGGGTATTGTGGGATACTTGAAGCTGGATGTCTTCTTGCCGCACTAATAATGTACGTCACCCGACGTTATTACATAATAAACTGTTTTATTTGCAGGTTGCAAACACACAACGTTTCGGGGATCTCCCTTCCTCGGGTGCAATATTTACCTGCACCTTACAAAGGAAAAGGGCACCCACTACAATTATCTATAAGGAGTGCGGTAAGATCCAAAACCTGTGTCCTGACTATTGTAGGGACGCCGTAACAGAAGGGCTGTGTCTAACTGTGGTTATCACTGAAGTATATTGCAGTGACCAAGCCTGTCCTACACAGCACAGGGTGGCAGTGATCAGACGTCAGTACCATTCCCCTGCACAGGATAACAGTGATATAGAGACAGACCGGAGCTATTATCCATCAGTCCTGTCCCTACCATACGATAAGATCAGTCTACTTTACTTACTGTGAAAGCAAACCGGCAGAGCTAGGAAAGGGTTAACCCCGGGACGGCCTTTATGTGTTGCTGGCCTTTCTGGAAGCGGAGAGGTTAAATAGGAGAATACTTTGCATAGAAAGCAAAGCTTCGCTAGTGAAATGGCAGCCGATCAGCGCCACACACTGTATCTCGAGCCCAGCGCATGAAATAACGGTTTCTGTACTTTGTACATTCCTGCGTCTTACCCAAAGCCACAACTGGCGTATTTTCTAAGTACAGCCTAATTGAGAGCAGGTGAGTTGATGCAGCTGTTTCCGCAGCAAATATATTTATTTTAGTTCACATTTTACTCTGGTCTTCCTATAAACAGAAAGGAGACCGGGGATTGTGGGACTGCAGCCTCATCCCTTTAGGTGTCATTCATCAAAGAAAACAACAGGAGTTCTTCTGGTGCAATTCTCTTGCACAGAGTTTGCACCCGGGAGACTTTGGTAAATGCCCCCCCCCCCCCCCCCATGACTTTGGATCAACACTGTGCAGTTTGTTTTTCTTGCCCCTGGTTTGCAGCGGGAGACTTTGCCACACGGGGCAGAATGTATCAATGCAAAAGTGGTGCAACCCTGGAGCAAGCAAACTGCAACATATGTATCAAATAAAATATCCATGTCCCGTGGGTGCTTCAGCTGCAACCCCCAACTGCTGGCCACCCACGCCACCCTCTTCTCAGAGCAGAGGCAGGAACGATGGTGCTGGTGTGAGCCGTAGCTTCTCCCTGCTCCTTCAGCTGCTACCCCCAGACTGCCTGTTGCCCCCCAACCCCTAAGCCAGGGGAGACCAACTCCAGTCCACATTGGCTTCCAACAGGCCAGGTTTTTGGGATATGCCTGCTTCAGCACATTGCTCAGTCATCAGTACTTCCAGGTGTCAGTATCAGTGTCCCTATGAGCAGCTCTTGAGCTGTCCAACCCTAGAGGTAAAGTTCTAGCTGTCTGTAAAGGGGCAGGTTCAATTTTGTGGGTTCAAAACGATTCGTTTAGGAATATTTAAATCCCCCTTAAGGTAGCTGTATCTATCTTGTGTAAACTGAAAATGGAGGAACAGAGAGTTAAAGCGGTTCAGCCACTTATGTATATATGCTAGCACCATAATTACTTTATAAACAAACAGCTAAGCTAACAATTTGGGGGACTTATTCATGTCTTTTCGAGATAAGATTGTTTGTCTAACATTGTAAAAACTATGTCCAAGTATTTGTTTACCATGGAAATGTAAAATGTTTAATTTACAATAAAACACATACTTGGCTGTCTTTCTGCTTTTTAATGGGTCAATCTGCTGCGTTTAACCTTTTCACCACGGTCCAGTCCCTGGAGGCTGGAACTGACCCTATAAGTTCGGAGGGTGGCAGGATCTGGTTACCGAACCGTTTTACGTACAGGCGTTTGTACAAAATAACAGAAGTCTCATAGTGGGGACAGATTTCTGTGGCTATGAAACAGAGCAACGCCTGAACCACAGACATCCTCAGTCTGACAAAAGATATGTTCGTGCTGCTTCACGGGCCATGAGCAAGCAGAGCAGCCGGGGAATCTGCCAAGGGGCTCAGTATCCAGGATGTGGCAGCTCCTGGGGATGGAATTCTCATCGTCCGGACTTCACACCGAGCCCCCACATACTGTACCTTTCATTTCACCGTGAGCTCTCATTCCCTTCGGGGAGAGACGGAGGAGAAGCAAACAGAATAACATGAATTTCATGTTTTAAATTCGATGTTTATACCCAGTGATTATACTACCTGTTTGAGGCAGATCATCCACGTGCACATTTACCCTTTGACGTTTCAATCGCTTTTATGTAGGTAATTACTTGGCCAATGAAAGTATCACACAACCTTTCTGTTTCATGTTATGTTTTTGTTCTCCCTTATGCAAGAGACCTGCACACATGAAAACGAGACAAGAGACCTGCACACATGAAAACGAGACAAGAGACCTGCACACATGAAAACGAGACAAGAGACCTGCACACATGAAAACGAGACAAGAGACCTGCACACATGAAAACGAGACAAGAGACCTGCACACATGAAAACGAGACAAGAGACCTGCACACATGAAAACGAGACAAGAGACCTGCACACATGAAAACGAGACAAGAGACCTGCACACATGAAAACGAGACAAGAGACCTGCACACATGAAAACGAGACAAGAGACCTGCACACATGAAAACGAGACAAGAGACCTGCACACATGAAAACGAGACAAGAGACCTGCACACATGAAAACGAGACAAGAGACCTGCACACATGAAAACGAGACAAGAGACCTGCACACATGAAAACGAGACAAGAGACCTGCACACATGAAAACGAGACAAGAGACCTGCACACATGAAAACGAGACAAGAGACCTGCACACATGAAAACGAGACAAGAGACCTGCACACATGAAAACGAGACAAGAGACCTGCACACATGAAAACGAGACAAGAGACCTGCACACATGAAAACGAGACAAGAGACCTGCACACATGAAAACGAGACAAGAGACCTGCACACATGAAAACGAGACAAGAGACCTGCACACATGAAAACGAGATGAGACAAGAGACCTGCAGACATGAAAACGAGACAAGAGACCTGCACACATGAAAACGAGATGAGACAAGAGACCTGCACACATGAAAACGAGACAAGAGACCTGCACACATGAAAACGAGACAAATCGCCAAAAGACCCTTTGTTGTTCTTTCCTGTTTTTAAATGGAATCTAATAACACATTTCACATTAGTCCATACGGGCATTTTTATTTCTCTTGGGATCGATGCATCAAAGTATATCGCTCCCGCCTGGTCCATGCACGTCAGTTTGTAATTCCGGCATTATCAGCACAAGGAGTTGGGGAGGAACGGACATGTGCTATAATATTGTATTATTATAACCCGGAGGAATAGCATGTTAAAGATACTATTTAAATGAGACAGCATGGCCAAAGTGAACAACGAGTCTAAACAACTGCACTGAACCTCACTAGAGACCATGCTCAGAGCCCATAACCAGTGGCATCATTGATTTCACACCAAGGAGTCATGACATAATCTTCCCAATATGTCCTTTGCACCCCCCCCCCCCCCCCCCCCGCAATGCATATATGGAATTGGGTCAGAACCACTGACAAGCATGGACTCTTGTGCAGACATTGCTTCGTTCACAGTCTGGTGATCTCTACATCTCCCAAACTGCCGGCCCACGTTTCTTGGGTGTTCCCCATCTCTGTCTCCCCCGCCTGCGACAGATAATACTTTCCATATCTCTTCCGACAGCATCTTCTGACCCACAGAAAGTACATTGTGATGATGCACACCCAATACAGACAATAGGCTACAAACCCATACATGAGATACATTCTCTCCTGATGCTTCTCTGGGGTCTCCCAATCTTGTGTGAGAGCTTCTGCAGTGGCACACACCAAGCCCCCACAGAGAATGGTACACCAGACAGAGAGGGGAACAAGAGCCACATAGTTGCCCACGCGATTCCTCCGGCCTGAAGTCCCCCAGCACGTCTTGTTGATGGTGAAGATGGCAAAATACTTGGTGGGCAGAAGGCTAGCCATGTACAGCAAGGAGTAAGCTGACATGAAGACCATGACTGGGTTTCTCTGTAGCCAAGCGGCATAGAGCCCTTTAATTAATCCCACAAGCTGAATGCAGAGCAACACCCAGAGAATGTGCCACAAGCCCCCCGTGTAGAAGATCTTCACTACTGTGACTGTGACCAAGAATGGGAAGAGTCCTGACACCACAGACTCGTAGGTCATCCAGATGTGGTGCTTGTGCCACCACTTGGCGTTGTACAGCCACTCCCGGAAGTAGGACTTGGTCCAGCGAGTCTGCTGGTTCAGCCAACGCAGTAACTGAGCCGGAGTCTCTGTGTAGCAGATTGAAGAGAAGATGTATCTGGGGAGTGATACAAGAACATAAAAGGGGAATATCAAAGTTTCATAGCTGAAAAACTAGCGCATAAAAAACCCCAATAGCTTTATCAAATATAACATCTTATTTAAAACAATGGGGATTTTCTTTGTGTTAGCGCCTGTATTACAGCCGGAAAAGTGACCCTCGGGTTATATAAACTAGATGTAAAACATTGCTTTTGAGGTGCGTTTTAGGCCTTTATTCAATATGCTGTGAAAGTTACGTTCATTTCCATGGGGGCTCAGAGGCTTTTCTGAGAAGCATCTTTATAGCACATTAAATAAGGGTGTGTGTGTCTGTGCATACATTCCTCTGTGTGTATCAGTAAATGATTTATGGCAAACAAAGAGAAAAAGTCCTTGGCGCACTACCAGGTATATTAAACCTGGTGAATAAGTTCCCATTTCTCTGAAAGAAGGAACAGTTCGTAGATCTCACAGATGATCTTTCAGATATTCTTTGCCGGTGAATGTATATCTGAAATCAGATAAAACAGAAGGACCATTGCGCAGTACTCTCTGATACTGGAGATCCCACCCACACAGCTGCTAGCTACTTACATGAAAGTAGATAGCAAGAGGCCTTGAAAGGTATCTTTAGCTGGTGCGCTGGTGTATGAGACTGGATAGCAGTGGGTCTTCAGGTGGTGATAATTGCCCTCTCCACATGGATCAATCACAGTCACGGAAGATACATAAAATAATAAAAAATGCCAATGGTGTAGTACCATTAAATACGTGAGTGAGACCGCAATCACCATATGTTCATATACTATATGTAGTCTATGACAGGTGCTGTAAAGGGTAGATGCACAATAGTATCAGTGTAGATCAAAAAGATTTGATCAGAAAGAAACCCTTTATAATTAGCACTCAGAATGTCACACTTATTATTTTAATGGACAAAATAGTCCTGCAGTGAATTACTGCTTGTATGTCTGGTACTCCCGAATCACCGAGGATATCAAAAATAATAAAATTTTATTAATTCTACATAGAAATTTTAAAAACACAGATACATTCTTAAAAATCCCTATAGTCATGTGGTAGATATGTGCAAGTCAATAAGGTAAGTGCAAATGACTCTTCAATATATTTACATATCCTGACATCAATTCTCAAAGCTGTGAGATCTATGAACTGTTCCTTCTTTCAGAGAACTGGGAACTTATTCACCAGGTTTAATATACAGTACCTGGTAGTGCGCCAAGGACTTTTTCTCTTTGTTTGCCATTTGTCTCTAGCCTCATGGATAGGCTTATTGTACAGTCCTAGACAGTCCCCCTCCCACCCCCCACTCACTCTTGGTGACTGTGGGGTCTCTTTGCACTATTGGTTTATCCTTACACAATTAGGGTTAATCAATCTCACAATATTTGTTATCATTACATTGATCTGCATATATGTTTGTTGAGTTTCACGTTTATGTAAATAGGTTGAGCGCTTAGTATATGTTTTAGGTTCTCCTTTCTTTCAGTAAATGATTTAGGGGTTGGTTTAGGATGAGCTAGGGAGGAGCACTGTCCCATGAAACACGTTTCATCCCTTTTTCTGCCAGATCTGAGATGCCAGGAAACGCCCTGGCCAGGGATGTTCTGTAACTGCAAGACATTTCATTACCAAGTTTCTCCAAATGACACTCTGACTGCTCATTGGCATGTCATCACCCAGAATCCCTAGCTGCAGTGGAAGCACTGTTTGCTCAGTGATAACGGGGATAGGCGGGGTTGCAGATCTCTCTGAGACGTGCAACTTTAGCCACAAGTGGTAATTCAATTTCATACAAACCTAAGTAGAAAAATAGATTTCTGTGAATCATGAGCCACTTTTGTGATTCTCAAGAGCAGACAGACAAGTAACACCATACATTGGGAAACTGCTCTGTCCATAAACATCTTTGATTATCATCAAAGCCTTTGCTGTAGCAATAAGTTGGGAAGTATATATATACAGTTATGTGAAAAAGAAAGTACACCCTCTTTGAATTCTATGGTTTTACATATCAGGACATAATAACAATCATCTGTTCCTTAGCAGGTCTTAAAATTAGGTAAATACAACCTCAGATGAACAACAACACGTGACATATTAAACCGTGTCATGATTTATTTAACAAAAATAAAGCCAAAATGGAGAAGCTATGTGTGAAAAACTAAGTACACCCTTACTGCTTCCATAGGAATTAAGATGCTAAGTAGCAGATAGGTGCTGCTTGATTAATTGATCATCAGCAAGTGTGGCCACCTCTATAAAAGCCGAAGTTTTATCAGTTTGCTGGTCTGGAGCATTCAGGTGTGTGTTAACACAATGCCAAAGAGGAAAGACATCAGCAATGATCTTAGAGAAGCAATTGTTGCTGCCCATCAATCTGGGAAGGGTTATAAGGCCATCTCCAAACAATTTAAAGTCCATCATTCTACAGTGAGAAAGATTATTCAAAAGTGGAAAACATTCAAGACAGTTGCCAATCTTCCCAGGAGTGGACGTCCCAGCAAATTCACCCCAAGGTCAGACCGTGCAATGCTCAGAGAAATTGCAAAAAACCCAAGAGTTACATCTCAGACTCTACAGGCCTCAGTTAGCATGTTAAATGTTAAAGTTCATGACAGTACAATTAGAAAAAGACTGAACAAGTATGGTTTGTTTGGAAGGGTTGCCAGGAGAAAGCCTCTTCTCTCTAAAAAGAACATGGAAGCATGGCTTAGGTTTGCAAAGTTGCATCTTAACAAACCATAAGACTTATGGAACAATGTCCTTTGGACAGACAAGACCAAAGTGGAGATGTTCGGCCAACATTGCACAGCGCCACGTTTGGCGAAAATCAAAAACAGCATATCAGCACAAACACCTCATACCAACTGTCAAGCACGGTGGTGGAGGGGTGATGATTTGCCCTTGTTTTGCAGCCACAGGACCTGGGAACCTTGCAGTCATTGAGTCAACCATGAACTCCTCTGTATACCAAAGTATTCTAGAGTCAAATGTAAGGCCATCTGTCCGACAGCTGAAGCTTGGCCGAAATTCGGTCATGCAACAGGACAATGATCCCAAGCACATCAGCAAATCTACAACAGAATGGCTGAAAAAGAAAAGAATCAAGGTGTTGCAATGGCCCAGTTAAAGTCCAGACCTCAACCCGATTGAAATGCTGTGGACCTTAAGAGAGCTGTGCATAAACAAATGCCCACAAACCTCAATGAACTGAAGCAACATTGTAAAGAAGAGTGGGCCAAAATTCCCCCACAACGATGTGAGAGACTGATAAAGTCATACAGAAACAGATTACTTCAAGTTATTGCTGCTAAAGGTGGTTCTACAAGCTATTGAATCATAAGGTGTACTTAGTTTTTCACACATGGCTTCTCCATTTTGGCTTTATTTTTGATAAATAAATCATGACACGGTGTAATATGTCATGTGTTGTTGCTCATCTGAGGTTGTATTTACCTAATTTTAAGACCTGCTAAGGAACAGATGATTGTTATTATGTCCTGATATGTAAAACTATAGAATTCAAAGAGGGTGTACTTTCCTTTTCACACCAGTGTGTGTGTGTGTGTGTGTGTGTGTGTGTGTGTGTGTGTGTGTGTGTGTGTGTGTGTGTGTGTGTGTGTGTGTGTGTATATATGTATATATAATTTTTTTCTTTTTCTTGCACTTCATTTTAGATTTGTGTCACTATACTAACTAGGGTACTCCTGGTTTGAAAGCAGTTGTAACTGCACTGATGCTCATACAGTGCTCCTAAGCTGTAACCCCTAAGAGACACATACATGTCACACACCCCTCGCTGGTGGATATATTAGTGTTTTGCTTCCGCTTTTCTCTATGCAGTGGGAGAAATACAAGGACCTGGTATAACATGGCCAGTGTAGGAACCGGCTAAAAGGAGTCACTGTCACATGGTTGCAGGCGGGAAATGTTTTGGCCAACAGGTTGAACTAAATGACCCACACTTATGAGAAGAATTAACAAAGAAAAACCATATAGTAATGACCTGAATAATGTGGGTGTAGCACTGGGGCGTCTTTGTTTATTGAAACAGCTGTTTTCTGGTAACATTTAGTGTACAGTTATTGTGATAATGAGGTAAGCGCAGATCTTACTGCTAGCAAAGGAACACGAGGAATCCTGTTATCTCGTTAGTGTCACATACCTCCTCCCTAAATCTCCCTATTTAATCTGCTTTTAATGCATGTTACAAATCACTCTAGGCAGCCATAACTGTTCTTTGTAATACCCCTAGTGCTGGGGGGCTCAACTCCATTCCTCAAGACCCCCAACAGGTCAGGTTTTCAGGCTATCCCTGCTTCAGAACAGTTGGCTCAATCAGAGGCTCAGTCTTCGACTGAGACTGAGCCTCTGATTGAGCCACCTGTGCTGAAGTAGGGACTGATTAAGATACCTGTGCTAAAGCAGGGATATCCTGACCTGTTGAGGGGTTTTGAGATCTGGAGTTGAGCCCCCAGCATTAGTGGAGACGTGTAGCAAAGTCTCTGGGGTGAGAAAGCAGTGCCCACAGCTGTGCAAATGTCGTGTCAGTGACGGATCATACGACCCTTCCCAAAACAGGAAGACATCTTTATTCTAATGTACACAGCTGCGGCTAAACTTACTCTCAGGCGGCCTGCACCGCGGGTAATTTAAAACCCCGTGCAGACGCGGCCGTTTTTTTTTCCGGCGCCGCAGGCGCTTCTATTGTTCAGCGCCATTAGGCGCTGATTGGAGAACCGGCCGCGCGCGGCAGTGAGATGCGGTTGGCGCGTGGCCAATTCCGGCCGGGAAAAAAAAAAAGCTGGAAAAAAAAAGCGGGTAAGCGTTAGATTAAGTGTCAGTGTGTCACTGTGTATTTCAGGGACCTAGTCACAGGGTAAGGGAAGTACCAGGTGACTTCGGTCCACCTGGGAACGGGCCAGAAGAAGGGGTCTGTACCCCGAAACGTTACGTTGCCCCCCTTGCCCTGCCCTTTTTATTTCCTGTGTTTTTTTCTTCCTCTCCTTTCCTCTCTTTCCTTCCCCATCCCTGTCTTTGTCCCTGTTCCCGTATATATACGTTGTCCCTCTGTTGCGGTTTGATGACGTTATATGCATCATTAATGTTTAATTAAATTTGACTTTTTGGCTGATCCTTTATTATTTCTTTTTTCTTGGTGTGCTGGGAACATTTATGTTCTATTTGATTATTTGAGAGGAACGAGGGTCCTCTCTGTTCCCGTCTGCACCCGTTATTGCTGCACAGACTTTCTTAGTGTGTGCTGTCTGTACTTACTTTGTTATATCCAATAAAAGGTATCATACCCCTCCTCCCTCACTCCCTACTTTATTACTACTTTGATCAATCTGGAACCTTTAGTCCCATATGGGAGACCCCTGTGCCTTTCCTTGTGCCCTTGGAGCTGGACGAGTCACATACACCTTGTTTGTTACTCTGTTACTCTGTGGTAAGAGTGAGACTTACTCTCTGTTACTTTGAGCAGAAGAGTTATCTGTAAAATTAAGGGGCACAAAACCATAATAATGGATGTTATGTATCAATGCAAAATCAATGCAATTATCGTCATTTTCACCTTGCATCTACATGCGTACCTATGTCACGCGCTTTGCACGCCCTTATCTGTTAGATTGTGATTTAGCGCTACAAAAACACAGATTAAAATGAGATATGCCAAGTAGAACTAGCTGTGAGCCCAGCTGCGATAGTGCCGAGTCAAAGAGTACTTCAGTATTAGGTGAAACCTTTGATGAGATGTATGACATTGAGCCCCTCTGTGCATCACTTTTCTCCCTTCAACTCTCCACGTTTGGAGTGTTTAAGGAGACCTACTTGTATGACTTCTAGGAATATGCACCAGATGTAGGAATCTGTGCTCCGAAGCACAGTGCAATGCATCAGCACACTTCCCCTGCTCCAATAATACGTTGATACATATTACCCAATGTGTATAAGAGCTGCTTCCCAGGGATCTAACTCACTTGGTGCCATAGCCCATTCTGAGTATCTGATTGGTCAAGTGCCGGTCATCACCAAAGGTGCAGCGAATCCCGAAGAAGGTCTGGTGGTACCAACATTCCAGGAAGTTCTGCAGAAGGTCATTCCTGTAAAGTCCTAGGAGGAAAGATCAGACACACAGCCTTGTAACGGACTGATAATGCTCCATCCCAGCAGCAGGGAAACCTGGCAGCCCTCAAGCTATATCCATCATAAACAAATGTAACTGGCTGCCCTGGTCCTTCAAGGAATATGGGATACATGAAGATGTCAGGTACCTGACATCACCTGAGCCCACCCAAGCGGTCCTTATACTTCTACAGATTTACATCACTGTTACTATTCCCTGTGTCAACCTGTCCTAGAGGTGCTAAGGGGTTCGTCTCTGCAAACTGCTGAGCTATAAGGTCAAGCATCCTGGGGGTTATCTATCCATGTCTCCTGGCTGCAAACCTGGGGCACAAATACTGCACCAAATGTATTTAGGACAAACAATGGGATGTTCTAGTTTGATAGATCTGGGCACTAGTTTTGCCCTGGTTGTGCAATCAGCAGGCTTTGATAAATTACCCCCTCTGTCTTCAGGCCATTGTTCGGTGATTGTTCAACTCTTAGATCCTATGGTCTGATTTCCTGTGCCTGTTGCATTTAGTCATCTAGCCCTAAAGGTGGAAGGGTATTTAAGTGACACTCAGTATGCCTGTATGTTTCACCTGAGCTGTCCAGTTTCACCTGTTTCTTAATCCACCTGGTTATAAAGATACAAGTCATTGTGTACCTAGACCCAGTTCCAGTTGGGAGAAGATGTTCATATCTCCAGTTGTCCCTTGATTCAACCAGCCCTAGAGGTGACATACCAAGAGGTCCACTGATGCAGTTCACACAGTTGAAGTAGGACTGGCAGGCTCTCTCCATGTTAAATGCCATCCAGTACCTCAGGCTGCTCATGAAGCTGATTACGGATTCTGAGTGATTGAGGATCCGCACATCTCCTCCCACCGCTCCGTACTGATCGCTGGACTCTAGGACCTTCACCAGCTCCACGGTGGCCAGGCGGTGCAGCTTAGTGTCTGAGTCACATACCTGCCATACAGAGGAGAAGAGAGGACAGACCTCACGCTGCTTCATGGGTGAGAGACACAGTACATAGCAGTGCAAGCATTTTGAGGGCCCTACACAAAATAGTTACGGAGCCCTTCAGCACACCCATTATTTCCACAAACCAATAGTTCTTCACACAAAACTATGGCCTAAATCCACCAATAGTTAATATTGGTATTGATTTGAAAAATGTACACACACAAACACATACAAAATCACACACACACAAACACACACAATACATTAGGATTAGTTTAAGGTTACAGTAAGAACATTTCCATTGAATGTTTAAATTCTAATGTCTGCTCTCATTCTGCCTTACTTGTCAAAATTAGATTGTAAGCTCTTTGGGTAAAAGATATATATCCCTTTATAATTATATGTACAACACTGCATATATTTTCGTCTTTTTCCGGAAAAAAATAAATATATTATTACGGTAAAAAGACACAAATGAGTGAGTTCTGCATTTTCTGAGCGAAACCACTTAACCACTAAAATGTTAATAAAACACTGAACTGCATCTAGTATTTTAGAATGAGTTCCGGGGCCGAGCCTGGTGGGTTAATCAGCAACTGCTGCGTTTGCTTGTGCCCTGGTAATCCCAATGGATAGATTTGAGAACCAATTTGTATATACATTTATGGAACTGAAGTGGAGATATTGTAAGTTCCCGATATCAAAACATTCATCATAAATGTAGTATCTATCATTCAGTGTTCCTAAAGCACTAGGGTGTTCTGAAGAAGCAGACATGGGAACTCAACTATATTTACCGTGTTCACTGGGAAACCAGGTGGTACGCAGAAGCAGAAGGGAGCTGGGGAAAGTGTGGTATTAATATATTCTGGTTGCGGCACTTATAGACAGAGCCACATATGGGTGCTGGAAAGAAGTATCAATTTGATCCAAATAATTGTGGCTAATCAAGTTTCAAAAATGTAGAAGTCTACATTCACAAAACCAATTTTAAGTAGAGAAAATGCCCATTTACCAGGAACATAAACACACGTAGCAATGCGTGGGACCTGTAAATGAGCTCTTTATATGGTGCTGGAGCAACTTCCATTGTAATGTAATAACTCTGTTAATTAAGAAAGAAATCACCATGACCAGACGTAATGTAAAACTTTGTCCTGGTTTATAAGATTCTACTACGTATGGAACCCACGACCAACCACCAGTGCCCGCCCACCACCAGCACCCACCCACTACAAGTGCCACTATCTGAGTCATCCCATCCATCTCTTTGCTGCCATAGGGGAACACCAAGCGTTGAAACAAATAGTAAATGTGGACTTGGTCATTCTGTGCCTGTGCTGACACCCTATGGATATCTGCAGCAACTACAACCCAAGGACGAATAATTCCCCACAGATGGGGGTAGATCCACAGAGCTGCGTTACATCCGGCCTACTAACGTGACGCTACCGAAATAAGGTAACATCTCATTAAGTGAACAGGTATCCACAAAGCTAAATATATGTGTAGCCGAGTCCCCCTACCCTGTCTCCGGTGCGGGGGAGCTGTTTAGTGGTTTCACGGTGTGAGGATTGGACCCCGGCTCTGCCCCCGTGACGAGACGGGTGACGAGCGTCGCGCTACAAGGCTGGGGGACACTGAACGCAATCTATTTCAGACCCCTATGGCCCTTTCTATTACTGTGTGCAGATCTAAGCTGAAGACTGGTTTGTGACTAATGTGTGTGTGTGTGTGTGTGTGTGTGTGTGTGTGTGCGACACCCTGCTAGAAATGTCCTTTGCCCTGTATGTAAGTCCTGGTAGTTGCAGGCAGTGCCGTGATTAAGCCCTCACAAGGCTCTGACGTGCGTTAGATATAATTATGTTTCTATAATGTTGCACTTCCTAGGCACGTCGGGCGTTGTGCTTCTTTAGAAGTTGCTAGATGGTCATATGCCTAGTGGTGTGACCAAGTGGCAACAGTTAATCTGGCCAGATACTGGGGCAGAGTGTCGACCAGGTCCTGAGTATAAAGGTGGGGACCCACCCTTTTTGTACCCAGACCTCCAGGGATCCTGAGTCCATTCAGACCCCAGTCTCCAATTACCATCAGAACCACCGAGCAACATGCTGCTCACAATCTGGTGCTCTAAAGTCATCCTCATTAGTCTCTTGTTAATGGGAAAAACAGTCCAAACGTATACGTAGCGGTGTGACATTAATCCTCTAATATTAAAGTAAGTTATTTACTCACGGCTTTATGAACGGTGACGCATATAGTCCCGCAGCTCCGCGACTCGCACATCCACGTGTGGCCGGTTACTAATCTTCTTGGGGTGCAAAAGTAACAGGCATAACAGATAGCACAATGCTGTTGAACGGCAACACACTCACCAACTACCGGATTCGTCTCCTGCCCGGTGCATGTAGTCCCGCAGGCTCCGTGACTCCGCGCATCCACGTATAGCCGGTTTAATGATATTCTTGGGGTATAATAGCCAACTGGCATAACAAAAGGCACAATATTGTTGAACTGAAACACACTCACAAACCGCTGGACCGTCTCCTATCCGGCGCCCTCCCAGGCGAGTTCCGTGCAGAGGGTGGACATTCCAAACAGGAAAAAATGCCGGTGCACGGCTTCTCACAAAAGAAATATTGGGATATATTGATCAAAAGGATTTATTCATATAAAAACATGGAAAAGTACTGACACAGACACTCTTACGCGTTTCACACGCAGGGTGCTTTATCAGAGGATTTTATTTGATAAAGCACCCTGCGTGTGAAACGCGTAAGAGTGTCTGTGTCAGTACTTTTCTATGTTTTTATATGAATAAATCCTAAAAGCAGCAGAACACCTTTGTTGTTCTCCAGCAGGGACAGTATCCTAATGTTGGGCACTTATGGGACTCTTAATTGACTATGAGAAAGGCAGACTAGAGGGAGTGGTCTCTGAATTAGACACCAGCCTAAAAGACATCTCTAGGTTTAACAAACTGGATGGCTTTGAAGAGAGTGAATGTAAACTCAAATTGAATATGAATAAATTCAAAACAGAGATCAAGGAGCGGAAACACCACATGTGAGAGAAGCGAAGGATTATGGATCTGGGATTATATATAGACACCAATACAGAGTTATCAAATATAATACTATGAACTATTCATCAACAGAAACCTCAGAAAATGAGATGACAGGCGCGGCCACTACACATACCGCGTTCATTCGTCAACCAACTAGTTCTGCCGGGTTTTTAGACCAATCACTGTTAGGTCTAAGACCAGACAAGGCAAGACAAGAACTAAGGTCAAAAAGGGGCAAAGGTACACAGATCGGCCTAAATGATCATGAGACTATTGACTCTTTGCAAATGTTTAATTTGTCACAAGAACCATTTAGTCAGTAACAACTTACATTACTAAGGAAAGACCTATCCTTTTTCACCCACATCTGATTTGAATCTTTTTGAGTGTGTAAAAGATGTGAATCTTTTTGGACGACGACTTTTGTTGCACAAATACCATCTGAAAAAAAGTTATGAGAACCCAGGTGAACTGGATGCAGCAGATAGAGGCAATCTGGCAGACCTAGTAGCCTTGCTGGAACAAAATAAAGATACAGGGAATTACAATCAAGGTCCTTTCACTGACTTGAAGAAAAAGAGTCACTTTACACCCCTTATGTCTATATGTCTGGCTGTTGATCTATTTGTCACCTGTGTAACCACAGACCTGGTAGCCCAACTGGCTACACTACAGTCTAGTGACAATCTGACACATTTAGAGAGGATAGGGCTCAAGGAATCAATGTCCAATACACTATATACTATCAAACCTTCAGACAAAGGCGGTAATATAGTGATTCAAGATACCAGGAAATATGTTACTGAGAATAAAAGACATGTTAGCTTGATAGTAGCCCTACAGTTCAATACAAAAAAGAACTTATGGTCATAGGTTTGGACAGGAAACAAAAATGAGTATGACTTTATGTCTCCGAAGGCACCTACTGTAGCTACTTTCTACACTCTCCCAAAAATCCATAAACACAGCCTAAATCCACCTGGCAGACCGATCGTGTCTGGGAACAACAGTCTTACAGAGCATACGAGCATCTGTTTGGATAAGGTTCTTCGTATCTTTGTGACGACTTTACCGTCATTCGTGTGAGAAAGTCCCACGGGACGAAACGCGTTGGTTCGTTTGCTTTTTTCACCCTCCTGTGAGCTCGTTCAATAAACACCCTTCAGTTTTATTCTGGAGTTGCCCGTGACATTTTTTTCATTCAGGATTTCTTCTGATTGCTGTGCTCCTTTGCTCCATCCACCATCATTTCCTTTAAATGTAAGCCAGGATTTCCAATGCAAACAACAGCTAATATAGCAACACGTTAAAAAAAAATCCCAATGATTTCAAAACGATTTCTTTGATAAAGCTGATGATGTCTTTGGTAGTAATATTGCCCCAGGTTTGTAGCCATGCGGCTATAATAAAAATGTCCCCCTCTCCCCCACTCACACAATGTGTATGCTGAAGAGCCTTAAATAGCCATGGTTCTGTGTCTGTAACTTTCTTAAAGGTGAAAATGCTCCCTCCCCCCCACCCCAAAAAAAAAGTTTCTGTCCCCCTAGGTGGGAAGCAGGGGGTCTCCGGAACAGAAATGATTGGTATGAGACTGCCGCGTCCCAAAATAAAGCAACCGCAGCTCACCAGGATAGGAAAGTATAAAAAATGTTTATTAGACTACATAAAAACGAAAAAAAGACAAACAAATACAAAAAACCCCACCTCCTACGCGTTTCAGGCTACAGCAACCCTTTCTCAAGGAGTATAGTTTGGTCTGTGAGGAAAGCTCCTTAATATAGCCCCTCCTGTGAACTGAACAGCAGCTGTGGATTGCAATATAATCAGACAGAATCACATTGGTTGTTATGACGATTGAAATGGCTTGCATGTTAAAAGACACACTTTGGTTCCTGAAATTACTTTTAAACCAATAAGATATATATATAATATATAGAGTATAGTGTATCTATATTATGTCTCTTCATGGTAGAAAGAGCATCAGGTAACAAGTTTTAGCCAAAGTAAAAAACTGCTTAGTAATACATTGCACAATACAAAATATACCTAAAAATAAAAAACAGTTAATTATTTTGTCTGATACAACAAATATGAACATAGGAACTGCTATACGAGAAATAAAAAAGAACTTGATAATCATAATATAGTAAATATGTTAAGGAAAAAAGAAACACAAGGATATTGGACACAAATCATATGTATCAACTGTACCATGAATATATTATTTCTCAGTATGAGAATATCTTATTGGTTTAAAAGTAATTTCAGGAACCAAAGTGTGTCTTTTAACATGCAAGCCATTTCAATCGTCATAACAACCAATGTGATTCTGTCTGATTATATTACAATCCACAGCTGCTGTTCAGTTCACAGGAGGGGCTATATTAAGGAGCTTACCTCACAGACCAAACTATACTCCTTGAGAAAGGGCTGCTGTAGCCTGAAACGCGTAGGAGGTGTTTTTTTTGTATTTGTTTGTCTTTTTTTCGTTTTTATGTAGTCTAATAAACATTTTTTATACTTTCCTATCCTGGTGAGCTGCGGTTGCTTTATTTTGGGACGCGGCAGTCTCATCCAAATCATTTTTGCCTGCATGCTGTTTTTCGGATTGGAGAGACGCACTGTGGCCTGGAGGACGTGCCATATGGGATTTGTTGCTGCACGGAGCGAGGGGAGCGTTCCCGGACGGACCGGAAGCAGGTGTACACGCCACCGGCACTCAGGAGCTCCAGCAACTTGAGTAAGAAGCAGACGGAGGCAGGTTGGAGAGATTTGTGGGGTCTGCACCAGGACCGGAACAGACGGACCTGTGGAGGTAACGGAGGCTACACTGAGGGATCCCAAAGAGAGGTAATATTACTTTCCTCCAACGGTGTATATATCCCATGTAGCGATTTCCAAAGGAACTCCCACTCCACATACTCCTTTCTCTGGTCCCATCTCCAATCAACTTATTCTACATCCCACGTTCTTCATTCAACCTCGTAACACAGACCACAGTTGTCCCATACACTATTGCCTATTATTCATTATTTTTAAGCTCTCCGTTTTAGAGCTTTGGGTAGCCCCTTTTTTTGAGGTCTCCGGAACAGAACCCAATTAATTTCAGCTCCGAAGACCCCCTGCTTCCCGAGATACTGACCTCTGTAGGGGGCGCCGGTAGCAGCTCCGCAAGATTAAAGTTCCCGGTCTCACAGACCAATAGGAAGCCGCCAGGGATGATGTCACGGCTTCCTATTGGCCCGCTGAATGCGGAAGCCTTAAATCCGCCATTTCGATAGCCCCACATAGCCCAGCCGGAGCTGCTACCGGCACATCTCCGGAAGCAGGGGGTCCCCGGAGCTGAAATGAACGCGGTTCGGTTCCCGAGACCCCCTGCTGCAATCCCACCACTATACAGAACATTAAAACAGGGAAGCAGGGTCGCTGATTTAACCATTTAAGCAAAGCTACATCCGTCGCACGGTAGGGACACAATCAGTATTAATGTTATAAAAACAGAAAGCGAGTCTTTATAAAAGAAAAAAAATGCTAAATGTCACAAAATGTAACCCCTTCACTGCCAGAGTCATCTCTGTACTGCTGGATAAGAAAGATATGGTATTCTAGACTAGCAGATAGAAATAAGTGATAACGGCCCATATATACTAAGTGGTGTTATGCAAAAAGACACATTTTAAGTGAATGTGAGGTAAAGTGTCCTCCAGCCCTGGAATATGTCTAGTGGAAAACCGCTGTTAGTAAATATGGACCATAACCCACACTCCCTAAACAGGTCTTCCCTCAACTTTGATGTGTGATCCAGTTGCTGAGGCACTCATCAGTTTATCAACAAAATAATTCATTAAAGCTACTATAAACTGGTGTAAAAACTGCAGTTAAATATTGTCATTTAGATCTGTGGCAAAGTCTCATCAGAATTACAGTAATTTTAAATGTAATTTTAAATTCTTGCTTTTCTGATCATTTTAATGCAATACAAAAACAAGAACTCAATAGGTGTACTTCTTCCACAGGTTCAAAACATCTGCTTCATTTACCCCAATGTCCCACGTTAAACAGAGATTAAACTGCACACAAGGATTCTGGGAAACGACATGCAAATGAGCACACTGGTGTCTGGGTGTATACAGTATATGCATGCAAATTATTTTATTGACACTATACATTAAAATTATGGTATGTTTTGTTTTCGAACAGGGAACCATACTGGTTAGTCTGCATCCCCCTTAGGCCTTATAACCATCACATATCAACCACTGGCAAAAGGTGATCTCGGAGTTGCTTACCTGGATATAATCCACAGAGTCCCCCAGGGCTTTGAATGCTGTGTACATGACTTCTCTCTTCCCCCCCCACTTCTGCATGATGCACACACACCGCTTGGTACTCACTAGCTCCTCCACTCTTTGCTTCCCATGGTCTATAACAGTATGATCGTAGCTGCCCTTGAGGTGGTCTCCCTGACCAGCATCTCCTCCACCTCCTCCTGTTTCCAAAGCATGGTAATTCCCTTCCCAGATGTATGTCCCCACCTCCTCTCTCGTAAAGACCTCCTTGAACATCTCCATCATGTATAAGTCTTCTTTAGTGTTCCCGTCCACCACCATAACGATCTTCAGCAGGACCTGTGGATACCTGGATTCTATGGCTGACACCAGACACTGCCGTAGGTACCAAGGGTCCTCTTGAAAGGCGGAGATTACCAAACCTACTTTCTTGGTGTAGCTGCATTGAAGCTTCTGCCTCTCCAGGCGTTTGTGCTCACAGTAGGCAAAGAGGCTTTGGCTCAAGAGGTGGAAGATCAGCATGGAGCCATAGATACTTAAGGAGGTCAGGCAGAAGGAGTCACGGGTCAGCTTTAAACCTACGGTGTTGGCGGCGAGTACCCCAGCGCACAGGGCAGTGGCAAAAAGCCCTGTAAGAATACATCTGACACCGGAGGTGGGGGTGTCTTTGAGTGTGTGGTCCCTCATGCCTGTGAAGTGAAGGAAAAAGAGGGGCATTTGGTTGGAACATACTGTACACGTACTGCAAGCACACTGCCCTGCATACTGTAACATGGGATTGTGTCCCACAGGCTGCGGGAGGAGCAGCAACTACATATTAGTCAGACTGGTGAACAGTGCCCCCTTTTGGACAGAAGCAGTTACTGCTATCTGCTGGAGACCTCTCCTGCTGCAGCATCACACCCCTGGAGCTGCCAGCACTAAATTTGGTCACTTAGACCGTCCCGGGGTCTAATCCCCCCTATCCAGCATGCCCGGCTCCCCCTCCCCCCATACCCAGCACACCCGGCTCACCACACCGCTCCCCAGCACACCTGGCTCCTGTGACAGGACAGAACCCCTGTCTAAAATAAAAAGGCTGTATTGGTCTGAGAAATCCAGCAGGGAGCTGGTTAATTGCAGCTACAGATGCAGTGGCCGTTATTCGAACACCACATGGTGTATACCTCGGTATACCCAGGTCATGGCGCAGGATTTCTTCCAACCGTACCGCCTTTAGATGCGAGAGCAGGCGAGTGCAGAAAATGGCATGTTAGTGTTGTGGCTTTTAAACACCTGAAATTGACAGGGTGTACACATCACAATTCATTCATTGTGCAGTACTGTACACATCACAATTCATTCATTGTACAGTACTGTACACATCACAATTCATTCATTGTACAGTACTGTACACATTACAATTCATTCATAGCATTGCAGATAATTGCACACAATCCATGAAATTCAAACAAAGCAACCGCGATAAACACGTGTGCCTGGGGCGATTGGCAGCGTTCATGCTGCGTGGAGTACAGCAGCGCACACGAAAACAGCGCCGTGATTTGTTTCAATAACGGCTGCTGCATCTGTAGAGACAAGTAACCAGTCTCCACCTGGCTCATCAGACAGGTAGAAAATCTTCCTGCTGGGACTGCAGAGGATCTCTGGAGCACAGAGGGACTGTGTTGGCAGAAGAGATTCCTAGGAACAAGTGGTCCTGGGCAGAGGACTGTGCTTCCCGCAAGATCCCCAGGAACCAGACCTATTCCTGGGCACAGAGAGTGCCTCCTAATGGACACCAACCTAGACCCAGAGACTGACATAAAGGGCCCCCTGCTTCCATGTGGACTTTGGGATCATAGGTTGGCAAGAGGCTTATCCTCCCAGCCCTGCAGATAGGGACAGGTAGAGTGAGTTATCCCTTACACGGGATAGGATGTTTGTTTATTGTGTGTACTTCCTTAAACTAAGCTACGGGCTGAATAAAATCCATGGTTTTTCTTCCCCAAATATGTCTCCCTGATTGTACTCTGCAAAGGCCTCTTATATATGGTGTCAGAAGTGGGTGGCCCTTGAATGTGTAAGACCGTCTGGGAGAATTTGTTATGCCTTTTTCTGCTTACAGTTCCTGCAACAAAACCAAGAACCGAAGAACCACATGCAGTGGTGACCACAATTAGGCGGCGTTTATAGTGGCGTGCGAGCGAGCGACGGTCCTCATGGCGTCACGCGTGCCTGTTCCTCGAGCGATTTGTACTCATAGGGTTTGCGCGACGGAGACGCAGAGGCGTGGCTGTGACGGCACCAGGCTGGTTCGCTGTAATTGGCTGAACCGGTCACGTGACGCGGCCGTCGCCGTGCGAAAAGACAAAATGATTTGTCTTTTGAAAAATCTGCTGCATGGTTGTTCTTAATCGCACAAGCAGCCGCACACTGTGGCCTCATAGAGAAGAGGGGCGGGCACATTACCTGCCACACACTAATACCCAGCACAGGGGCGGGAACATTACCTGCCACACACTGATATCCAGCACAGGGGCGGGCACATTACCTGCCACACACTGATACCCAGCACAGGGGCGGGTAAATTATCTGCCACACACTGATACCCAGCACAGGGGCGGGCACATTACCTGCCACACACTGATACCCAGCACAGGGGCGGGTACATTATCTGCCACACACTGATACCCAGCACAGGGGCGGGCACATTATCTGCCACACACTGATACCCAGCACAGGGGCGGGCACATTACCTGCCACACACTGATACCCAGCACAGGGGCGGGCACATTACCTGCCACACACTGATACCCAGCACAGGGGCGGGCACATTACCTGCCACACACTGATACCCAGCACAGGGGCGGGCACATTACCTGCCACACACTGATACCCAGCACAGGGGCGGGCACATTACCTGCCACACACTGATACCCAGCACAGGGGCGGGCACATTACCTGCCAGACACTGATACCCAGCACAGGGGCGGGCACATTACCTGCCACACACTGATACCCAGCACAGGGGCGGGCACATTACCTGCCACACACTGATACCCAGCACAGGGGCGGGCACATTACCTGCCACACAGGGGCGGGCACATTACCTGCCAGCACAGGGGCAGGCACATTACCTGCCACACACTGATACCCAGCACAGGGGCGGGCACATCACCTGCCGCACACTGATACCCAGCACAGGGGCGGGCACATTACCTGCCGCACACTGATACCCAGCACAGGGGCGGGAACATTACACTGATACCCAGCACAGGGGTGGGCACATTACCTGCCACACACTGATACCCAGCACAGGGGCGGGCACATTACCTGTCTCACACTGATACCCAGCACAGGGGCGGGCACATTACCTGCCACACACTGATACCCAGCACAGGAGCGGGCACATTACCTGCCACACACTGATACCCAGCACAGGGGCGGGCACATTACCTGCCACACACTGATACCCAGCACAGGGGCGGGAACATTACCTGCCACACACTGATACCCAGCACAGGGGCGGGCACATTACCTGCCACACACTGATACCCAGCACAGGGGCGGGCACATTACCTGCCACACACTGATACCCAGCACAGGGTCGGGCACATTACCTGCCAAACACTGATACACAGCACAGGGGCGGGCACATTACCTGTCACACACTGATACCAAGCACAGGGGCGGGCACATTACCTGCCACACACTGATACCAAGCACAGGGGCGGGCACATTACCTGTCACACACTGATACCCAGCACAGGGGCGGGCACATTACCTGTCACACACTGATACCCAGCACAGGGGCGGGCACATTACCTGCCACACACTGATACCCAGCACAGGGGCGGGCACATTACCTGCCGCACACTGACACCCAGCACAGGGGCGGGCACATTACCTGCCAAACACTGATACCCAGCACAGGGACGGGCACATTACCTGCCACACACTGATACCCCGCACAGGGGCGGGCACATTACCTGCCACACACTGATACCCAGCACAGGGGCGGGCACATTACCTGCCACACACTGATACCCAGCACAGCGGCGGGCACATTACCTGCCACACATTGATACCCAGCACAGGGGCGGGCACATTACCTGCCACACACTGATACCCAGCACAGGGGCGGGCACATTACCTGTCACACACTGATACCCAGCACAGGGGCGGGCACATTACCTGCCACACACTGATACCCAGCACAGGGGCGGGCACATTACCTGCCACACACTGATACCCAGCACAGGGGCGGGCACATTACCTGCCACACACTGATACCCAGCACAGGGGTGGGCACATTACCTGCCGCACACTGATACCCAGCACAGGGGCGGGCACATTACCTGCCGCACACTGATACCCAGCACAGGGGCGGGCACATTACCTGCCACACACTGACACCCAGCACAGGGGCGGGCACATTACCTGCCGCACACTGATACCCAGCACAGGGGCGGGCACATTACCTGCCACACACTTATACCCAGCACAGGGGCGGGCACATTACCTGCCACACACTGATACCCAGCACAGAGGCAGGCACATTACCTGCCACATACAGATACCCAGCACAGGGGCGGGCGCATTACCTGCCACACACTGATACCCAGCACAGGGGCGGGCACATTACCTGCCACACACTGATACCCAGCACAGGGGCGGGCACATTACCTGCCACACACTGATACCCAGCACAGGGGCGGGCACATTACCTGCCACACACTGATACCCAGCACAGGGGCGGGCACATTACCTGCCACACACTGATACCCAGCACAGGGGCGGGCACATTACCTGCCACACACTGATACCCAGCACAGGGGCGGGCACATTACCTGCCACACACTGATACCCCGCACAGGGGCGGCACATTACCTGCCACATACAGATACCCAGCACAGCGACGGGCACATTACCTGCCACACACTGATACCCAGCACAGGGGCGGGCACATTACCTGCCACACACTGATACCCAGCACAGGGGCGGGCACATTACCTGTCACACACTGATACCCAGCACAGGGCGGGCACATTACCTGCCACACACTGATACCCAGCACAGGGGCGGGCACATTACCTGCCACACACTGATACCCAGCACAGGGGCGGGCACATTACCTGCCACACACTGATACCCAGCACAGGGGCGGGCACATTACCTGCCACACAGGGGCGGGCACATTACCTGCCAGCACAGGGGCAGGCACATTACCTGCCACACACTGATACACAGCACAGGGGCGGGCACATTACCTGCCACACACTGATACCCAGCACAGGGGCGGGCACATTACCTGCCACACACTGATACCCAGCACAGGAGCGGGCACATTACCTGCCACACACTGATACCCAGAACAGGGACGGGCACATTACCTGCCGCACACTGATACCCAGCACAGGGGCGGGCACATTACCTGCCACACACTGATACCCAGCACAGGAGCGGGCACATTACCTGCCACACACTGATACCCAGCACAGGGGCGGGCACATTACCTGCCACACACTGATACCCAGCACAGGAGCGGGCACATTACCTGCCACACACTGATACCCAGCACAGGGGCGGGCACATTACCTGCCACACACTGATACCCAGCACAGGGGCGGGCACATTACCTGCCACACACTGATACCCAGCACAGGGGCGGGCACATTACCTGCCACACACTGATACCCAGCACAGGGGCGGGCACATTACCTGCCACACACTGATACCCAGCACAGGGGCGGGCACATTACCTGTCTCACACTGATACCCAGCACAGGGGCGGGCACATTACCTGCCACACACTGATACCCAGCACAGGAGCGGGCACATTACCTGCCACACACTGATACCCAGCACAGGGGCGGGCACATTACCTGCCACACACTGATACCCAGCACAGGGGCGGGCACATTACCTGCCACACACTGATACCCAGCACAGGGGCGGGCACATTACCTGCCACACACTGATACCCAGCACAGGGGCGGGCACATTACCTGCCACACACTGATACCCAGCACAGGGTCGGGCACATTACCTGCCACACACTGATACCCAGCACAGGGGCGGGCACATTACCTGCCACACACTGATACCCAGCACAAGGGAGGGCACATTACCTGCCGCACACTGATACCCAGCACAGGAGCGGGCACATTACCTGCCACACACTGATACCCAGCACAGGGGCGGGCACATTACCTGCCACACACTGATACCCAGCACAGGGGCGGGCACATTACCTGTCACACACTGATACCCAGCACAGGGGCGGGCACATTACCTGCCACACACTGATACCCAGCACAGGGGCGGGCACATTACCTGCCACACACTGATACCCAGCACAGGGTCGGGCACATTACCTGCCAAACACTGATACACAGCACAGGGGCGGGCACATTACCTGTCACACACTGATACCAAGCACAGGGGCGGGCACATTACCTGCCACACACTGATACCAAGCACAGGGGCGGGCACATTACCTGCCACATACTGATACCCCGCACAGGGGCGGGCACATTACCTGCCACACACTGATACCCAGCACAGGGGCGGGCACATTACCTGCCACACACTGATACCCAGCACAGCGGCGGGCACATTACCTGCCACACATTGATACCCAGCACAGGGGCGGGCACATTACCTGCCACACACTGATACCCAGCACAGGGGCGGGCACATTACCTGCCACACACTGATACCCAGCACAGGGGCGGCACATTACCTGTCACACACTGATACCCAACACAGGGGCGGGCACATTACCTGTCACACACTGATACCCAGCACAGGGGCGGGCACATTACCTGCCACACACTGATACCCAGCACAGGGGCGGGCACATTACCTGCCGCACACTGACACCCAGCACAGGGGCGGGCACATTACCTGCCAAACACTGATACCCAGCACAGGGACGGGCACATTACCTGCCACACACTGATACCCCGCACAGGGGCGGGCACATTACCTGCCACACACTGATACCCAGCACAGGGGCGGGCACATTACCTGCCACACACTGATACCCAGCACAGCGGCGGGCACATTACCTGCCACACATTGATACCCAGCACAGGGGCGGGCACATTACCTGCCACACACTGATACCCAGCACAGGGGCGGGCACATTACCTGCCACACACTGATACCCAGCACAGGGGCGGGCACATTACCTGCCACACACTGATACCCAGCACAGGGGCGGGCACATTACCTGCCACACACTGATACCCAGCACAGGGGTGGGCACATTACCTGCCGCACACTGATACCCAGCACAGGGGCGGGCACATTACCTGCCGCACACTGATACCCAGCACAGGGGCGGGCACATTACCTGCCACACACTGACACCCAGCACAGGGGCGGGCACATTACCTGCCGCACACTGATACCCAGCACAGGGGCGGGCACATTACCTGCCACACACTTATACCCAGCACAGGGGCGGGCACATTACCTGCCACACACTGATACCCAGCACAGAGGCAGGCACATTACCTGCCACATACAGATACCCAGCACAGGGGCGGGCGCATTACCTGCCACACACTGATACCCAGCACAGGGGCGGGCACATTACCTGCCACACACTGATACCCAGCACAGGGGCGGGCACATTACCTGCCACACACTGATACCCAGCACAGGGGCGGGCACATTACCTGCCACACACTGATACCCAGCACAGGGGCGGGCACATTACCTGCCACACACTGATACCCAGCACAGGGGCGGGCACATTACCTGCCACACACTGATACCCAGCACAGGGGCGGGCACATTACCTGCCACACACTGATACCCAGCACAGGGGCAGGCACATTACTTGCCACACACTGATACCCAGCACAGGGGCGGGCACATTACCTGCCACACACTGATACCCAGCACAGGGGCGGGCACATTACCTGCCACACACTGATACCCAGCACAGGGGCGGGCACATTACCTGCCACACACTGATACCCAGCACAGGGGCGGGCACATTACCTGCCACACTGATACCCAGCACAGGGGCGGGCACATTACCTGCCACACACTGATATCCAGCACAGGGGCGGGCACATTACCTGCCACACACTGATACCCAGCACAGGGGCGGGCACATTACCTGCCAAACACTGATACCCAGCACAGGGGCGGGCACATTACCTGCCACACACTGATACCCAGCACAGGGGCGGGCACATTACCTGCCAGACACTGATACCCAGCACAGGGGCGGGCACATTACCTGCCACACACTGATACCCAGCACAGGGGCGGGCACATTACCTGCCACACACTGATACCCAGCACAGGGGCGGGCACATTACCTGCCACACAGGGGCGGGCACATTACCTGCCACACACTGATACCCAGCACAGGGGCAGGCACATTACCTGCCGCACACTGATACCCAGCACAGGGGCGGGCACATTACCTGCCGCACACTGATACCCAGCACAGGGGCGGGAACATTACACTGATACCCAGCACAGGGGTGGGCACATTACCTGCCACACACTGATACCCAGCACAGGGGCGGGCACATTACCTGTCTCACACTGATACCCAGCACAGGGGCGGGCACATTACCTGCCACACACTGATACCCAGCACAGGAGCGGGCACATTACCTGCCACACACTGATACCCAGCACAGGGGCGGGCACATTACCTGCCACACACTGATACCCAGCACAGGGGCGGGCACATTACCTGCCACACACTGATACCCAGCACAGGGGCAGGCACATTACTTGCCACACACTGATACTCAGCACAGGGACGGGCACATTACCTGCCACACACTTATACCCAGCACAGGGGCGGGCACATTACACTGATACCCAGCACAGGGGCGGGCATATTACGTGCCACACACTGATACCCAGCACAGGGGCGGGCACATTACCTGCCACACACTGATACCCAGCACAGGGGCGGGCACATTACCTGCCACACACTGATACCCAGCACAGGGGCGGGCACATTACCTGCCACACACTGATACCCAGCACAGGGGCAGGCACATTACTTGCCACACACTGATACCCAGCACAGGGGCGGGCACATTACCTGCCACACACTGATACCCAGCACAGGGGCGGGCACATTACCTGCCACACACTGATACCCAGCACAGGGGCGGGCACATTACCTGCCACACACTGATACCCAGCACAGGGGCGGGCACATTACCTGCCACACTGATACCCAGCACAGGGGCGGGCACATTACCTGCCACACACTGATACCCCGCACAGGGGCGGCACATTACCTGCCACATACAGATACCCAGCACAGCGACGGGCACATTACCTGCCACACACTGATACCCCGCACAGGGGCGGGCACATTACCTGCCACACACTGATACCCCGCACAGGGGCGGGCACATTACCTGCCACACACTGATACCCCGCACAGGGGCGGGCACATTACCTGCCACACACTGATACCCAGCACAGGGGCGGGCACATTACCTGCCACACAGGGGCGGGCACATTACCTGCCACACACTGATACCCAGCACAGGGGCAGGCACATTACCTGCCGCACACTGATACCCAGCACAGGGGCGGGCACATTACCTGCCGCACACTGATACCCAGCACAGGGGCGGGAACATTACACTGATACCCAGCACAGGGGTGGGCACATTACCTGCCACACACTGATACCCAGCACAGGGGCGGGCACATTACCTGTCTCACACTGATACCCAGCACAGGGGCGGGCACATTACCTGCCACACACTGATACCCAGCACAGGAGCGGGCACATTACCTGCCACACACTGATACCCAGCACAGGGGCGGGCACATTACCTGCCACACACTGATACCCAGCACAGGGGCGGGCACATTACCTGCCACACACTGATACCCAGCACAGGGGCAGGCACATTACTTGCCACACACTGATACTCAGCACAGGGACGGGCACATTACCTGCCACACACTTATACCCAGCACAGGGGCGGGCACATTACACTGATACCCAGCACAGGGGCGGGCATATTACGTGCCACACACTGATACCCAGCACAGGGGCGGGCACATTACCTGCCACACACTGATACCCAGCACAGGGGCGGGCACATTACCTGCCACACACTGATACCCAGCACAGGGGCGGGCACATTACCTGCCACACACTGATACCCAGCACAGGGGCAGGCACATTACTTGCCACACACTGATACCCAGCACAGGGGCGGGCACATTACCTGCCACACACTGATACCCAGCACAGGGGCGGGCACATTACCTGCCACACACTGATACCCAGCACAGGGGCGGGCACATTACCTGCCACACACTGATACCCAGCACAGGGGCGGGCACATTACCTGCCACACTGATACCCAGCACAGGGGCGGGCACATTACCTGCCACACACTGATATCCAGCACAAGGGAGGGCACATTACCTGCCACACACTGATACCCAGCACAGGGGCGGGCACATTACCTGCCACACACTGATACCCAGCACAGGGGCGGGCACATTACCTGCCACACACTGATACCCAGCACAGGGGCGGGCACATTACCTGCCACACACTGATACCCAGCACAGGGGCGGGCACATTACCTGCCACACACTGATACCCAGCACAGGGACGGGCACATTACCTGCCACACACTGATACCCAGCACAGGGGCGGGCACATTACCTGCCACACACAGATACCCAGCACGGGGCGGGCACATTACCTGCCACACACTGATACCCAGCACAGGGGCGGGCGCATTACCTGCCACACACTGATACCCAGCACAGGGGCGGCCACATTACCTGCCACACACTGATACCCAGCACAGGGGCGGGCACATTACCTGCCACATACAGATACCCAGCACAGGGGCGGGCACATTACCTGCCACACACTGATACCCAGCACAGGGGCGGGCACATTACCTGCCACACACTGATACCCCGCACAGGGGCGGCACATTACCTGCCACATACAGATACCCAGCACAGCGACGGGCACATTACCTGCCACACACTGATACCCAGCACAGGGGCGGGCACATTACCTGCCACACACTGATACCCCGCACAGGGGCGGCACATTACCTGCCACATACAGATACCCAGCACAGGGGCGGGCACATTACCTGCCACACACTGATACCCAGCACAGGGGCGGGCACATTACCTGCCACACACTGATACCCCGCACAGGGGCGGCACATTACCTGCCACATACAGATACCCAGCACAGCGACGGGCACATTACCTGCCACACACTGATACCCAGCACAGGGGCGGGCACATTACCTGCCACACACTGATACCCAGCACAGGGGCGGGCACATTACCTGCCACACACTGATACCCAGCACAGGGGCGGGCACATTACCTGCCACACACTGATACCCAGCACAGGGACGAGCACATTACCTGCCAAATACTGATACCCAGCACAGGGGCGGGCACATTACCTGCCACACACTGATACACAGCACAGGGGCGGGCACATTACCTGCCACACACTGATACCCAGCACAGGGGCGGCACATTACCTGCCGCATACTGATACCCAGCACAGGGGCGGGCACATTACCTGCCACACACTGATACCCAGCACAGGGGCGGGCACATTACCTGCCGCACACTGATACCCAGCACAGGGGCGGGCACATTACCTGCCACACAGTGATACCCAGAAAAGGGGCGGGCACATTACCTGCCACACACTGATACCCAGCACAGGGGCGGGCACATTACCTGCTACACACTGATACCCAGCACAGGGGCGGGCACATTACCTGCCACACACTGATACCCAGCACAGGGACGGGCACATTACCTGCCACACACTGATACCCAGCACAGGGGCGGGCACATTACCTGCCACATACAGATACCCAGCACAGGGGCGGGCACATTACCTGCCACACACTGATACCCAGCACAGGGGCGGGCACATTACCTGCCACACACTGATACCCCGCACAGGGGCGGCACATTACCTGCCACATACAGATACCCAGCACAGCGACGGGCACATTACCTGCCACACACTGATACCCCGCACAGGGGCGGCACATTACCTGCCACATACAGATACCCAGCACAGGGGCGGGCACATTACCTACCACACACTGATACCCAGCACAGGGGCGGGCACATTACCTGCCACACACTGATACCCAGCACAGCGACGGGCACATTACCTGCCACACACTGATACCCAGCACAGGGGCGGGCACATTACCTGCCACACACTGATACCCAGCACAGGGGCGGGCACATTACCTGCCACACACTGATACCCAGCACAGGGGCGGGCACATTACCTGCCAAACACTGATATACAGCACAAGGGAGGGCACATTACCTGCCAAACACTGATATACAGCACAAGGGAGGGCACATTACCTGCCACACACTGATACCCAGCACAGGGGCGGGCACATTACCTGCCACACACTGATACCCAGCACAGGGGCGGGCACATTACCTGCCACACACTGATACCCAGCACAGGGGCGGGCACATTACCTGCCACACACTGATACCCAGCACAGGGGCGGGCACATTACCTGCCACACACTGATACCCAGCACAGGGACGGGCACATTACCTGCCACACACTGATACCCAGCACAGGGGCGGGCACATTACCTGCCACACACTGATACCCAGCACTGGGCGGGCACATTACCTGCCACACACTGATACCCAGCACAGGGGCGGGCGCATTACCTGCCACACACTGATACCCAGCACAGGGGCGGGCACATTACCTGCCACACACTGATACCCAGCACAGGGGCGGGCACATTACCTGCCACATACAGATACCCAGCACAGGGGCGGGCACATTACCTGCCACACACTGATACCCAGCACAGGGGCGGGCACATTACCTGCCACACACTGATACCCCGCACAGGGGCGGCACATTACCTGCCACATACAGATACCCAGCACAGCGACGGGCACATTACCTGCCACACACTGATACCCCGCACAGGGGCGGGCACATTACCTGCCACACACTGATACCCCGCACAGGGGCGGCACATTACCTGCCACATACAGATACCCAGCACAGGGGCGGGCACATTACCTGCCACACACTGATACCCAGCACAGGGGCGGGCACATTACCTGCCACACACTGATACCCCGCACAGGGGCGGCACATTACCTGCCACATACAGATACCCAGCACAGCGACGGGCACATTACCTGCCACACACTGATACCCAGCACAGGGGCGGGCACATTACCTGCCACACACTGATACCCAGCACAGGGGCGGGCACATTACCTGCCACACACTGATACCCAGCACAGGGGCGGGCACATTACCTGCCACACACTGATACCCAGCACAGGGGCGGGCACATTACCTGCCACACACTGATACCCAGCACAGGGGCGGGCACATTACCTGCCACACACTGATACCCAGCACAGGGACGAGCACATTACCTGCCAAATACTGATACCCAGCACAGGGGCGGGCACATTACCTGCCACACACTGATACACAGCACAGGGGCGGGCACATTACCTGCCACACACTGATACCCAGCACAGGGGCGGCACATTACCTGCCGCATACTGATACCCAGCACAGGGGCGGGCACATTACCTGCCACACACTGATACCCAGCACAGGGGCGGGCACATTACCTGCCGCACACTGATACCCAGCACAGGGGCGGGCACATTACCTGCCACACAGTGATACCCAGAAAAGGGGCGGGCACATTACCTGCCACACACTGATACCCAGCACAGGGGCGGGCACATTACCTGCTACACACTGATACCCAGCACAGGGGCGGGCACATTACCTGCCACACACTGATACCCAGCACAGGGACGGGCACATTACTTGCTACACACTGATACCCAGCACAGGGGCGGGCACATTACCTGCCGCACACTGATACCCAGCACAGGCGCGGGCACATTACCTGTCGCACACTGATACCCAGCACAGGGGCGGGCACATTACCTGCCACACACTGATACCCAGCACAGGGGCGGGCACATTACCTGCCGCACACTGACACCCCGCACAGGGGCGGGCACATTACCTGCCACACACTGATACCCAGCACAAGGGCGGGCACATTACCTGCCACACACTGATACCCAGCACAGGGGCGGGCACATTACCTGCCACACACTGATACCCAGCACAGGGGCCAGGGGCGGGCACATTACCTGCCACAAACTGATACCCAGCACAGGGGCCAGGGGCGGGCACATTACCTGCCACACACTGATACCCAGCACAGGGGCGGGCACATTACGTGCCGCACACTGATACCCCGCACAGGGGCGGGCACATTACCTGCCACATACAGATACCCAGCACAGGGGCGGGCACATTACCTGCCACACACTGATACCCAGCACAGGGGCGGGCACATTACCTGCCACACACACTGATACCCCGCACAGGGGCGGCACATTACCTGCCACATACAGATACCCAGCACAGCGACGGGCACATTACCTGCCACACACTGATACCCAGCACAGGGGCGGGCACATTACCTGCCACACACTGATACCCAGCACAGGGGCGGGCACATTACCTGCCACACACTGATACCCAGCACAGGGGCGGCACATTACCTGCCGCATACTGATACCCAGCACAGGGGCGGGCACATTACCTGCCACACACTGATACCCAGCACAGGGGCGGGCACATTACCTGCCACACACTGATACCCAGCACAGGGGCGGCACATTACCTGCCGCATACTGATACCCAGCACAGGGGCGGGCACATTACCTGCCACACACTGATACCCAGCACAGGGGCGGGCACATTACCTGCCGCATACAGATACCCAGCACAGCGACGGGCACATTACCTGCCACACACTGATACCCAGCACAGGGGCGGGCACATTACCTGCCACACACTGATACCCCGCACAGGGGCGGCACATTACCTGCCACATACAGATACCCAGCACAGGGGCGGGCACATTACCTGCCACACACTGATACCCAGCACAGGGGCGGGCACATTACCTGCCACACACTGATACCCAGCACAGCGACGGGCACATTACCTGCCACACACTGATACCCAGCACAGGGGCGGGCACATTACCTGCCACACACTGATACCCAGCACAGGGGCGGGCACATTACCTGCCACACACTGATACCCAGCACAGGGGCGGGCACATTACCTGCCACACACTGATATCCAGCACAGGGGCGGGCACATTACCTGCCACACACTGATACCCAGCACAGGGGCGGGCACATTACCTGCCAAACACTGATATACAGCACAAGGGAGGGCACATTACCTGCCAAACACTGATATACAGCACAAGGGAGGGCACATTACCTGCCACACACTGATACCCAGCACAGGGGCGGGCACATTACCTGCCACACACTGATACCCAGCACAGGGGCGGGCACATTACCTGCCACACACTGATACCCAGCACAGGGGCGGGCACATTACCTGCCACACACTGATACCCAGCACAGGGGCGGGCACATTACCTGCCACACACTGATACCCAGCACAGGGACGGGCACATTACCTGCCACACACTGATACCCAGCACAGGGGCGGGCACATTACCTGCCACACACTGATACCCAGCACTGGGCGGGCACATTACCTGCCACACACTGATACCCAGCACAGGGGCGGGCGCATTACCTGCCACACACTGATACCCAGCACAGGGGCGGGCACATTACCTGCCACACACTGATACCCAGCACAGGGGCGGGCACATTACCTGCCACATACAGATACCCAGCACAGGGGCGGGCACATTACCTGCCACACACTGATACCCAGCACAGGGGCGGGCACACTACCTGCCACACACTGATACCCCGCACAGGGGCGGCACATTACCTGCCACATACAGATACCCAGCACAGCGACGGGCACATTACCTGCCACACACTGATACCCCGCACAGGGGCGGGCACATTACCTGCCACACACTGATACCCCGCACAGGGGCGGCACATTACCTGCCACATACAGATACCCAGCACAGGGGCGGGCACATTACCTGCCACACACTGATACCCAGCACAGGGGCGGGCACATTACCTGCCACACACTGATACCCCGCACAGGGGCGGCACATTACCTGCCACATACAGATACCCAGCACAGCGACGGGCACATTACCTGCCACACACTGATACCCAGCACAGGGGCGGGCACATTACCTGCCACACACTGATACCCAGCACAGGGGCGGGCACATTACCTGCCACACACTGATACCCAGCACAGGGGCGGGCACATTACCTGCCACACACTGATACCCAGCACAGGGGCGGGCACATTACCTGCCACACACTGATACCCAGCACAGGGGCGGGCACATTACCTGCCACACACTGATACCCAGCACAGGGACGAGCACATTACCTGCCAAATACTGATACCCAGCACAGGGGCGGGCACATTACCTGCCACACACTGATACACAGCACAGGGGCGGGCACATTACCTGCCACACACTGATACCCAGCACAGGGGCGGCACATTACCTGCCGCATACTGATACCCAGCACAGGGGCGGGCACATTACCTGCCACACACTGATACCCAGCACAGGGGCGGGCACATTACCTGCCGCACACTGATACCCAGCACAGGGGCGGGCACATTACCTGCCACACAGTGATACCCAGAAAAGGGGCGGGCACATTACCTGCCACACACTGATACCCAGCACAGGGGCGGGCACATTACCTGCTACACACTGATACCCAGCACAGGGGCGGGCACATTACCTGCCACACACTGATACCCAGCACAGGGACGGGCACATTACTTGCTACACACTGATACCCAGCACAGGGGCGGGCACATTACCTGCCGCACACTGATACCCAGCACAGGCGCGGGCACATTACCTGTCGCACACTGATACCCAGCACAGGGGCGGGCACATTACCTGCCACACACTGATACCCAGCACAGGGGCGGGCACATTACCTGCCGCACACTGACACCCCGCACAGGGGCGGGCACATTACCTGCCACACACTGATACCCAGCACAAGGGCGGGCACATTACCTGCCACACACTGATACCCAGCACAGGGGCGGGCACATTACCTGCCACACACTGATACCCAGCACAGGGGCCAGGGGCGGGCACATTACCTGCCACAAACTGATACCCAGCACAGGGGCCAGGGGCGGGCACATTACCTGCCACACACTGATACCCAGCACAGGGGCGGGCACATTACCTGCCGCACACTGATACCCCGCACAGGGGCGGGCACATTACCTGCCACATACAGATACCCAGCACAGGGGCGGGCACATTACCTGCCACACACTGATACCCAGCACAGGGGCGGGCACATTACCTGCCACACACACTGATACCCCGCACAGGGGCGGCACATTACCTGCCACATACAGATACCCAGCACAGCGACGGGCACATTACCTGCCACACACTGATACCCAGCACAGGGGCGGGCACATTACCTGCCACACACTGATACCCAGCACAGGGGCGGGCACATTACCTGCCACACACTGATACCCAGCACAGGGGCGGCACATTACCTGCCGCATACTGATACCCAGCACAGGGGCGGGCACATTACCTGCCACACACTGATACCCAGCACAGGGGCGGGCACATTACCTGCCGCACACTGATACCCAGCACAGGGGCGGGCACATTACCTGCCACACAGTGATACCCAGAAAAGGGGCGGGCACATTACCTGCCACACACTGATACCCAGCACAGGGGCAGGCACATTACCTGCTACACACTGATACCCAGCACAGGGGCGGGCACATTACCTGCCACACACTGATACCCAGCACAGGGACGGGCACATTACCTGCTACACACTGATACCCAGCACAGGGGCGGGCACATTACCTGCCGCACACTGATACCCAGCACAGGCGCGGGCACATTACCTGTCGCACACTGATACCCAGCACAGGGGCGGGCACATTACCTGCCACACACTGATACCCAGCACAGGGGCGGGCACATTACCTGCCGCCCACTGATACCCCGCACAGGGGCGGGCACATTACCTGCCGCACACTGATACCCAGCACAGGGGCGGGCACATTACCTGCCACACACTGATACCCAGCACAGGGGCGGGCACATTACCTGCCACACACTGATACCCAGCACAGGGGCCAGGGGCGGGCACATTACCTGCCACACACTGATACCCAGCACAGGGGCGGGCACATTACCTGCCACACACTGATACCCAGCACAGGGGCGGGCACATTACCTGCCACACACTGATACCCAGCACAGGGGCGGGCACATTACCTGCCACACACTGATACCCAGCACAGGGGCGGGCACATTACCTACCACACACTGATACCCAGCACAGGGACGAGCACATTACCTGCCAAATACTGATAACCAGCACAGGGGCGGGCACATTACCTGTCACACACTGATACACAGCACAGGGGCGGGCACATTACCTGCCACACACTGATACCCAGCACAGGGGCGGCACATTACCTGCCGCATACTGATACCCAGCACAGGGGCGGGCACATTACCTGCCACACACTGATACCCAGCACAGGGGCGGGCACATTACCTGCCGCACACTGATACCCAGCACAGGGGCGGGCACATTACCTGCCACACAGTGATACCCAGAAAAGGGGCGGGCACATTACCTGCCACACACTGATACCCAGCACAGGGGCGGGCACATTACCTGCTATACACTGATACCCAGCACAGGGGCGGGCACATTACCTGCCACACACTGATACCCAGCACAGGGACGGGCACATTACCTGCTACACACTGATACCCAGCACAGGGGCGGGCACATTACCTGCCGCACACTGATACCCAGCACAGGCGCGGGCACATTACCTGTCGCACACTGATACCCAGCACAGGGGCGGGCACATTACCTGCCACACACTGATACCCAGCACAGGGGCGGGCACATTACCTGCCGCACACTGACACCCCGCACAGGGGAGGGCACATTACCTGCCACACACTGATACCCAGCACAAGGGCGGGCACATTACCTGCCACACACTGATACCCAGCACAGGGGGGGGCACATTACCTGCCACACACTGATACCCAGCACAGGGGCCAGGGGCGGGCACATTACCTGCCACACACTGATACCCAGCACAGGGGCCAGGGGCGGGCACATTACCTGCCACACACTGATACCCAGCACAGGGGCGGGCACATTACCTGCCGCACACTGATACCCCGCACAGGGGCGGGCACATTACCTGCCACATACAGATACCCAGCACAGGGGCGGGCACATTACCTGCCACACACTGATACCCAGCACAGGGGCGGGCACATTACCTGCCACACACTGATACCCCGCACAGGGGCGGCACATTACCTGCCACATACAGATACCCAGCACAGCGACGGGCACATTACCTGCCACACACTGATACCCAGCACAGGGGCGGGCACATTACCTGCCACACACTGATACCCAGCACAGGGGCGGGCACATTACCTGCCACACACTGATACCCAGCACAGGGGCGGCACATTACCTGCCGCATACTGATACCCAGCACAGGGGCGGGTACATTACCTGCCACACACTGATACCCAGCACAGGGGCGGGCACATTACCTGCCACACACTGATACCCAGCACAGGGGCGGGCACATTACCTGCCACACACTGATACCCAGCACAGGGGCGGGCACATTACCTGCCAAACACTGATATACAGTACAAGGGAGGGCACATTACCTGCCACACACTGATACCCAGCACAGGGGCGGGCACATTACCTGCCACACACTGATACCCAGCACAGGGGCGGGCACATTACCTGCCACACACTGATACCCAGCACAGGGGCGGGCACATTACCTGCCACACACTGATACCCAGCACAGGGGCGGGCACATTACCTGCCACACACTGATACCCAGCACAGGGACGGGCACATTACCTGCCACACACTGATACCCAGCACAGGGGCGGGCACATTACCTGCCACACACTGATACCCAGCACAGGGGCGGGCACATTACCTGCCACACACTGATACCCAGCACAGGGGCGGGCACATTACCTGCCACATACAGATACCCAGCACAGGGGCGGGCACATTACCTGCCACACACTGATACCCAGCACAGGGGCGGGCACATTACCTGCCACACACTGATACCCCGCACAGGGGCGGCACATTACCTGCCACATACAGATACCCAGCACAGCGACGGGCACATTACCTGCCACACACTGATACCCAGCACAGGGGCGGGCACATTACCTGCCACACACTGATACCCCGCACAGGGGCGGCACATTACCTGCCACATACAGATACCCAGCACAGGGGCGGGCACATTACCTGCCACACACTGATACCCAGCACAGGGGCGGGCACATTACCTGCCACACACTGATACCCCGCACAGGGGCGGCACATTACCTGCCACATACAGATACCCAGCACAGCGACGGGCACATTACCTGCCACACACTGATACCCAGCACAGGGGCGGGCACATTACCTGCCACACACTGATACCCAGCACAGGGGCGGGCACATTACCTGCCACACACTGATACCCAGCACAGGGGCGGGCACATTACCTGCCACACACTGATACCCAGCACAGGGGCGGGCACATTACCTGCCACACACTGATACCCAGCACAGGGGCGGGCACATTACCTGCCGCACACTGATACCCAGCACAGGGGCGGGCACATTACCTGCCACACAGTGATACCCAGAAAAGGGGCGGGCACATTACCTGCCACACACTGATACCCAGCACAGGGACGGGCACATTACCTGCCACACACTGATACCCAGCACAGGACCGGGCACATTACCTGCCACATACAGATACCCAGCACAGGGACGGGCACATTACCTGCCACACACTGATACCCAGCACAGGGGCGGGCACATTACCTGCCACATACAGATACCCAGCACTGGGGCGGGCACGTTACCTGCCACACACTGATACCCAGCACAGGGACGGGCACATTACCTGCTACACACTGATACCCAGCACAGGGACGGGCACATTACCTGCCACACACTGATACCCCGCACAGGGGCGGGCACATTACCTGCTACACACTGATACCCAGCACAGGGGCGGGCACATTACCTGCCACACACTGATACCCAGCACAGGGGCGGGCACATTACCTGCCGCACACTGATACCCAGCACAGGGGCGGGCACATTACCTGCCGCACACTGATACCCAACACAGGGGCGGGCACATTACCTGCCACACACTGATACCCAGCACAGGGGCGGGCACATTACCTGCCACACACTGACACCCAGCACAGGGGCGGGCACATTACCTGCCACACACTGATACCCAGCACAGGGGCAGGCACATTACCTGCCGCACACTGATACCCAGCACAGGGGCGGGTACATTACCTGCCGCACACTGATACCCAGCACAGGGGCGGGTACATTACCTGCCACACACTGACACCCAGCATAGGGGCGGGCACATTACCTGCCACACACTGATACCCAGCACAGGGACGGGCACATTACCTGTCACACACTGATACCCAGCACAGGGGCGGGTACATTACCTGCCACACACTGATACCCAGCACAGGGGCGGACACATTACCTGCCACACACTGATACCCAGCACAGGGGCGGGCACATTACACTGATACCCAGCACAGGGGCGGGCACATTACCTGCCACACACTGATACCCAGCACAGGGGCGGGCACATTACCTGCCGCACACTGATACCCAGCACAGGGGCGGGTACATTACCTGCCACACACTTATACCCAGCACAGGGGCGGGCACATTACCTGCCACACACTGATACCCAGCATAGGGGCGGGCACATTACCTGCCACACACTGATACCCAGCACAGGGACGGGCACATTACCTGTCACACACTGATACCCAGCACAGGGGCGGTACATTACCTGCCACACACTGATACCCAGCACAGGGGCGGACACATTACCTGCCACACACTGATACCCAGCACAGGGGCGGGCACATTACCTGCCACACACTGATACCCAGCACAGGGGCGGGCACATTACCTGCCACACACTTATACCCAGCACAGGGGCGGGCACATTACCTGCCACACACTGATACCCAGCACAGGGGCGGGCACATTACCTCCCACACACTGATACCCAGCACAGGGGCGGGCACATTACCTGCCACACACTGATACCCAGCACAGGGGCGGGCACATTACCTGACACACACTGATACCCAGCACAGGGCGGGCACATTACCTGCCACACACTGATACCCAGCACAGGGGCGGACACATTACACTGATACCCAGCACAGGGGCGGGCACATTACCTGCCACACACTGATACCCAGCACAGGGGCGGGCACATTACCTGCCACACACTGATACCCAGCACAGGGGCGGGCACATTACCTGCCACACACTGATACCCAGCACAGGGGCGGGCACATTACCTGCCACACACTGATACCCAGCACAGGGGCGGGCACATTACCTGCCACACACTGATACCCAGCACAGAGGCGGGCACATTACCTGCCACACACTGATACCCAGCACAGAGGCGGGCACATTACCTCCCACACACTGATACCCAGCACAGGGGCGGGCACATTACCTGCCACACACTGATACCCAGCACAGGGGCGGGCACATTACCTGCCACACACTGATACCCAGCACAGGGGCGGGCACATTACCTGCCACACACTGATACCCAGCACAGGGACGGGCACATTACCTGCCACACACTGATACCCAGCACAGGGGCGGGCACATTACCTGCCACACACTGATACACAGCACCGGGGCGGGCACATTACCTGCCACACACTGATACCCAGCACAGGGGCGGGCGCATTACCTGCCACACACTGATACCCAGCACAGGGGCGGGCACATTACCTGCCACACACTGATACCCAACACAGGGGCGGGCACATTACCTGCCACATACAGATACCCAGCAAAGGGGCGGGCACATTACCTGCCACACACTGATACCCAGCACAGGGGCGGGCACATTACCTGCCACACACTGATACCCCGCACAGGGGCGGCACATTACCTGCCACATACAGATACCCAGCACAGCGACGGGCACATTACCTGCCACACACTGATACCCCGCACAGGGGCGGCACATTACCTGCCACATACAGATACCCAGCACAGGGGCGGGCACATTACCTGCCACACACTGATACCCAGCACAGGGGCGGGCACATTACCTGCCACACACTGATACCCCGCACAGGGGCGGCACATTACCTGCCACATACAGATACCCAGCACAGCGACGGGCACATTACCTGCCACACACTGATACCCAGCACAGGGGCGGGCACATTACCTGCCACACACTGATACCCAGCACAGGGGCGGCACATTACCTGCCACACACTGATACCCAGCACAGGGGCGGGCACATTACCTGCCACACACTGATACCCAGCACAGGGGCGGGCACATTACCTGCCACACACTGATACCCAGCACAGGGGCGGGCACATTACCTGCCACACACTGATACACAGCACAGGGGCGGGCACATTACCTGCCACACACTGATACCCAGCACAGGGGCGGGCACATTACCTGCCACACACTGATACCCAGCACAGGGACGAGCACATTACCTGCCAAATACTGATACCCAGCACAGGGGCAGGCACATTACCTGCCACACACTGATACACAGCACAGGGGCGGGCACATTACCTGCCACACACTGATACCCAGCACAGGGGCGGCACATTACCTGCCACACACTGATACCCAGCACAGGGGCGGGCACATTACCTGCCGCACACTGATACCCAGCACAGGGGCGGGCACATTACCTGCCACACAGTGATACCCAGAAAAGGGGCGGGCACATTACCTGCTACACACTGATACCCAGCACAGGGGCGGGCACATTACCTGCTACACACTGATACCCAGCACAGGGGCGGGCACATTACCTGCCGCACACTGATACCCAGCACAGGGACGGGCACATTACCTGCCACACACTGATACCCAGCACAGGGGCGGGCACATTACCTGCCGCACACTGATACCCAGCACAGGGACGGGCACATTACCTGCCACACACTGATACCCAGCACAGGGACGGGCACATTACCTGCCACACACTGATACCCAGCACAGGGGCGGGCACATTACCTGCCGCACACTGATACCCAGCACAGGCGCGGGCACATTACCTGTCGCACACTGATACCCAGCACAGGGGCGGGCACATTACCTGCCACACACTGATACCCAGCACAGGGGCGGGCACATTACCTGCCGCACACTGATACCCCGCACAGGGGCGGGCACATTATCTGCCACACACTGATACCCAGCACAGGGGCGGGCACATTACCTGCCACACACTGATACCCAGCACAGGGGCTGGCACATTACCTGCCACACACTGATACCCAGCACAGGGGCCAGGGGCGGGCACATTACCTGCCACACACTGATACCCAGCACAGGGGCGGGCACATTACCTGCCGCACACTGATACCCCGCACAGGGGCGGGCACATTACCTGCCACATACAGATACCCAGCACAGGGGCGGGCACATTACCTGCCACACACTGATACCCAGCACAGGGGCGGGCACATTACCTGCCACACACTGATACCCCGCACAGGGGCGGCACATTACCTGCCACATACAGATACCCAGCACAGCGACGGGCACATTACCTGCCACACACTGATACCCAGCACAGGAGCGGGCACATTACCTGCCACACACTGATACCCAGCACAGGGGCGGGCACATTACCTGCCACACACTGATACCCAGCACAGGGGCGGGCACATTACCTGCCACACACTGATACCCAGCACAGGGGCGGGCACATTACCTGCCACACACTGATACCCAGCACAGGGGCGGGCACATTACCTGCCACACACTGATACCCAGCACAGGGACGAGCACATTACCTGCCAAATACTGATACCCAGCACAGGGGCGGGCACATTACCTGCCACACACTGATACACAGCACAGGGGCGGGCACATTACCTGCCACACACTGATACCCAGCACAGGGGCGGCACATTACCTGCCGCATACTGATACCCAGCACAGGGGCGGGCACATTACCTGCCACACACTGATACCCAGCACAGGGACGGGCACATTACCTGCCGCACACTGATACCCAGCACAGGGGCGGGCACATTACCTGCCACACAGTGATACCCAGAAAAGGGGCGGGCACATTACCTGCCACACACTGATACCCAGCACAGGGGCGGGCACATTACCTGCTACACACTGATACCCAGCACAGGGGCGGGCACATTACCTGCCACACACTGATACCCAGCACAGGGACGGGCACATTACCTGCTACACACTGATACCCAGCACAGGGGCGGGCACATTACCTGCCGCACACTGATACCCAGCACAGGCGCGGGCACATTACCTGTCGCACACTGAACCCAGCACAGGGGCGGGCACATTACCTGCCACACACTGATACCCAGCACAGGGGCGGGCACATTACCTGCCGCACACTGATACCCCGCACAGGGGCGGGCACATTACCTGCCACACACTGATACCCAGCACAGGGGCGGGCACATTACCTGCCACACACTGATACCCAGCACAGGGGCGGGCACATTACCTGCCACACACTGATACCCAGCACAGGGGCCAGGGGCGGGCACATTACCTGCCACACACTGATACCCAGCACAGGGGCGGGCACATTACCTGCCGCACACTGATACCCCGCACAGGGGCGGGCACATTACCTGCCACACACTGATACCCAGCACAGGGGCGGGCACATTACCTGCCACACACTGATACCCAGCACAGGGGCGGGCACATTACCTGCCACACACTGATACCCAGCACAGGGGCGGGCACATTACCTGCCACACACTGATACCCAGCACAGGGGCGGGCACATTACCTGCCACACACTGATACCCAGCACAGGGACGGGCACATTACCTGCCACACACTGATACCCAGCACAGGACCGGGCACATTACCTGCCACATACAGATACCCAGCACAGGGGCGGGCACATTACCTGCCGCACACTGATACCCAGCACAGGGGCGGGCACATTACCTGCCACATACAGATACCCAGCACTGGGGCGGGTACGTTACCTGCCACACACTGATACCCAGCACAGGGACGGGCACATTACCTGCTACACACTGATACCCAGCACAGGGACGGGCACATTACCTGCCACACACTGATACCCAGCACAGGGGCGGGCACATTACCTGCTACACACTGATACCCAGCACAGGGGCGGGCACATTACCTGCCACACACTGATACCCAGCACAGGGGCGGGCACATTACCTGCCACACACTGATACCCAGCACAGGGGCGGGCACATTACCTGCCACACACTGATACACAGCACAGGGACGGGCACATTACCTGCCACACACTGATACCCAGCACAGGGGCGGGGACATTACCTGCCACACACTGATACCCAGCACAGGGGCGGGCACATTACCTGCCACACACTGATACCCAGCACAGGGGCGGGCACATTACCTGCCACACACTGATACCCAGCACAGGGGCGGGCACATTACCTGCCACACACTGATACCCAGCACAGGGGCGGGGACATTACCTGCCACACACTGATACTCAGCACAGGGGCGGGTACATTACCTGCCACACACTGATACCCAGCACAGGGGCGGGCACATTACCTGCCACACACTGATACCCAGCACAGGGGCGGGCACATTACCTGCCGCACACTGATACCCAGCACAGGGGCGGGCACATTACCTGCCACACACTGATACCCAGCACAGGGGCGGGCACATTACCTGCCACACACTGATACCCAGCACAGGGGCGGGCACATTACCTGCCGCACACTGATACCCAGCACAGGGGCGGGCACATTACCTGCCACACAGTGATACCCAGAAAAGGGGCGGGCACATTACCTGCCACACACTGATACCCAGCACAGGGGCGGGCGCATTACCTGCCACACACTGATACCCAGCACAGGGGCGGGCGCATTACCTGCCACACACTGATACCCAGCACAGGGGCGGGCACATTACCTGCCGCACACTGATACCCAGCACAGGGGCGGGCACATTACCTGCCACATACTGATACCCAGCACAGGGGCGGGCACATTACCTGCCACACACAGTGATACCCAGCACAGGGGCGGGCACATTACCTGCCACACACTGATACCCAGCACAGGGGCGGGTACATTACCTGCCACACACTGATACCCAGCACAGGGGCGGGCACATTACCTGCCACACACTGATACCCAGCACAGGGGCGGGCACATTACCTGCCACACACTGATACCCAGCACAAGGGCGGGGACATTACCTGCCACACACTGATACCCAGCACAGGGGCGGGCACATTACCTGCCACACACTGATACCCAGCACAGGGGCGGCACATTACCTGCCACATACAGATACCCAGCACAGGGGCGGGCACATTACCTGCCACACACTGATACCCAGCACAGGGGTGGGCGTATTACCTGCCACACACTGACACCCAGCACAGGGGCGGGCACATTACCTGCCACACACTGATACCCAGCACAGGGGCGGGCGTATTATCTGCCACACACTGATACCCAGCACAGGGGCGGGCACATTACCTGCCACACACGGATACCCAGCACAGGGGCGGGCACATTACCTGTCGCACACTGATACCCAGCACAGGGGCGGGCACATTACCTGTCGCACACTGATACCCATCACAGGGGCGGGCACATTACCTGCCACACACTGATACCCAGCACAGGGGCGGGCACATTACCTGCCACACACTGATACCCAGCACAGGGACGGGCACATTACCTGCCACACACTGATACCCAGCACAGGGGCGGGCACATTACCTGCCACATACTGATACCCAGCACAGGGGCGGGCACATTACCTGCCACACACAGTGATACCCAGCACAGGGGCGGGCACATTACCTGCCACACACTGATACCCAGCACAGGGGCGGGTACATTACCTGCCACACACTGATACCCAGCACAGGGGCGGGCACATTACCTGCCACACACTGATACCCAGCACAGGGGCGGGCACATTACCTGCCGCACACTGATACCCCGCACAGGGGCGGGCACATTACCTGCCACACACTGATACCCAGCACAGGGGCGGGCACATTACCTGCCACACACTGATACCCAGCACAGAGTCGGGCGCATTACCTGCCACACACTGATACCCAGCACAGGGGCGGGCACATTACCTGCCACACACTGATACCCAGCACAGGGGCGGGCACATTACCTGCCACACACTGATACCCAGCACAGGGGTGGGCACATTACCTGCCACACACTGATACCCAGCACAGGGGCGGGCACATTACCTGCCACACACTGATACCCTGCACAGGGGCGGGCACATTACCTGCCACACACTGATACCCCGCACAGGAGCGGGCACATTACCTGCCGCACACTGAGCACCTGAGTCTGTTGGAGGGAGAGTTCTGTTTCCTTTTAAATGTGTCCCAAGTTCTAAAAGTGCTTCAACCCCTTCAGTGCCGGAGGGGAATGGGGGGCATTGCTCTGCAACGCGGCACAAGCCCTCGTAGCGGCTTGAGGCAGGACACGGGACATCGGCTGAACAGGTGGGACAGGGGACACAGGTGATAGGAGACACAGGTGACAGGGGACACAGGTGACAGGGGACACAGGCTGCACAGGTGACAGGGGACACAGGCTGCACAGGTGACAGGGGACACAGGCGGCACAGGTGACAGGGGACACAGGCTGCACAGCGGGGACAGGGGACACAGGCTGCACAGCGGGGACAGGGGACACAGGTGACAGAGGACACAGGCTGCACAGCAGGAACAGGGGACACAGGCTGCACAGGTGACAGGGGACACAGGCTGCACAGGTGACAGGTGACACATGCTGCACAGGTGACAGGGGACACATGCTGCACAGGTGACAGGGGACACAGGCTGCACAGCGGGGACAGGGGACACAGGCTGCTCAGCGGGGACAGGGGACACAGGTGACAGAGGACACAGGCTGCACAGCAGGGACAGGTGACACATGCTGCACAGGTGACAGGGGACACAGGCGGCACAGGTGACAGGGGACACAGGCTGCACAGGTGGGACATGGGACACAGGCTGCACAGGTGGGACAGGTGACACATGCTGCACAGGTGGGACAGGGGACACAGGCTGCACAGGTGGGACAGGGGACACAGGCTGCACAGGTGGGACAGGGGACACAGGCTGCACAGGTGGGACAGGGGACACAGGCTGCACAGGTGGGACAGGGGACACAGGCTGCACAGGCTGCACAGGTGGGACAGGGGACACAGGCTGCACAGGTGGGACAGGGGACACAGGCTGCACAGGTGGGACAGGGGACACAGGCTGCACAGGTGGGACAGGGGACACAGGCTGCACAGGTGGGACAGGGGACACAGGCTGCAAAGGCTGCACAGGTGGGACAGGTGGGACAGGGGACACAGGCTGCACAGGTGGGACAGGGGACACAGGCTGCACAGGCTGCACAGGTGGGACAGGGGACACAGGCTGCACAGGCTGCACAGGTGGGACAGGGGACACAGGCTGCACAGGTGGGACAGGGGACACAGGCTGCACAGGCGACACAGGCTGCACAGGGGACACAGGCTGCACAGGTGGGACAGGGGACACAGGCTGCACAGGTGGGACAGGGGACACAGGCTGCAAAGGCTGCACAGGTGGGACAGGGGACACATCAGAGGAGGAGTAGGGCGGGACAAGAGCAAAGTGACAGACATTGGGGCGGGGGACAGGGAGAGAGACAGACAGGGGGGGGACGGGACAGGGAGAGAGACAGACAGGGGGGGGGGGGGACAGGGAGAGAGACAGACAGGGGGGGGGACAGGGAGAGAGACAGACAGGGGGGGGGGACAGGGAGAGAGACAGACAGGGGGGGGGACAGGGAGAGAGACAGACAGGGGGAGGGGGGGACAGGGAGAGAGACAGACAGGGGGACAGGGAGAGAGACAGACAGGGGGGGGACAGGGAGAGAGACAGACAGGGGGGGGGGACAGGGAGAGAGACAGACAGGGGGGGACAGGGAGAGAGACAGACAGGGGGGGGGACAGGGAGAGAGACAGACAGGGGGGGGGACAGGGAGAGAGACAGACAGGGGGGGGGACAGGGAGAGAGACAGACAGGGGGGGGGACAGGGGAGAGACAGACATGGGGGAGCACAGAGGGAGAGACAGACATGGGGGGGAGCACAGAGGAAGAGACAGACATGGGGGGAGCACAGAGGGAGAGACAGACATGGGGGAGCACAGAGGGAGAGACAGACATGGCGGGAGCACAGAGGGAGAGACAGACATGGGGGGAGCACAGAGGGAGTGACAGACATGGGGGGAGCACAGAGGGAGAGACAGACATGGGGGGAGCACAGAGGGAGAGACAGACATGGGGGGAGCAAAGAGGGAGAGACAGACATGGGGGGAGCACAGAGGGAGTGACAGACATGGGGGGAGCACAGAGGGAGAGACAGACATGGGGGGAGCACAGAGGGAGAGACAGACATGGGGGGAGCACAGAGGGAGAGACAGACATGGGGGGGCAGAGGGAGGGACAGACATGGGGGGGCAGGGGGAGAGACAGGCATGGGGGAGCACAGAGGGAGAGACAGACATGGGGGGAGCACAGAGGGAGAGACAAACATGGGGGGAGCACAGAGGGAGAGACAGACATGCGGGGGGCAGAGGGAGGGACAGACATGGGGGGGAAGGTGGAGAGACATGCATGGGGGAGCACAGAGGGAGAGACAGACATGGGGGGAGCAGAGAGGAGAGACAGACATGGGGGAGCACAGAGGCAGAGACAGACATGGGGCTAGTACAGAGAGAAAGACATGGGGGGAGCACAGAGGGAGAGACAGGCATGGGGGGGAGCACAGAGAGAGAGACAGACAAGGGAGGGCACAGAGGGAGAGAGAGACATGGGGGGATAGAGGGAGAGACAGACATGGGGGGAGAACAGAGGGAGAGATAGACATTGGGGGTAGAGGGAGAGACAGACATGGGAGGGGATAGAGGGAGAGGCAGACATGGGGGGAGAACAGAGGGAGATATAGACATGAGGGGGCACAGGGAGAGACAGACATGGGGGGCAAAGAGGGAGAGAGACATGGGGTGGCACAGAGGGAGAGAGACATGAGGGGGCACAGAGGGAGAGAGACATGGGGGGGCACAGAGGGAGAGAGACATGGGGGGCACAGAGGGAGAGAGACATGGGGGAAGCACAGAGGGAGAGATACATGGGGGAACACAGGGAGAGACAGACAGTGGGGGGGACACTAGAGAGACAGACAAGGGGTGGAGAACATAGGGAGAGACAGACATGGGGGCCCAGAGAGAGAGACACATGGGCGGCACAAAGGGAGAGACAGACATAGGTGAGCACAGAGGGAGTCACAGACATGGGGGGGAGCACAGGGGGGTGACACAGGGGGGGGGCACAGAGGGAGATACAGAAATGAGGAGGGCACAGAGGGAGAGACAAACATGGGGGGCACAGAGGGAGACAGACATGGGGGGCACAGAGGGAGACAGACATGGGGGGAGCACAGAGGAAGAGAGATTTGGGGCAGGGAGCACAGAGAGGGAGGCAGACATGGGGGGCATGAGAGGGAGAGAGATGTGGGGCAGGGAGCGACAGACTTGGGGGAAAACAGGGAGAGACAAACATGGGGGGAACACAGAAGGAGAGACAGATATGGGGGGACACAGGGAAAGACAGACATGGGGGGGCACAGGGAGAGACAGACATGGGGTGGCACAGGGAGAGACAGACATGGGGGGGCACACAGGGATAGACAGATTTGGGGGGGGATAGAAAAGAGACAGACATGGGGGGAGAACAGAGGGAGATATAGACATGAGGGGGCACAGGGAGAGGCAGACATGGGGGGCAAAGAGGGAGAGAGACATGGGGTGGCACAGAGGGAGAGAGACATGGGGGGGCACAGAGGGAGAGAGACATGGGGGGGCACAGAGGGAGAGAGACATGGGGGGCACAGAGGGAGAGAGACATGGGGGGACACAGAGGGAGAGACAGACAGTGTGGGGGAGACACTGGAGAGACAAACATGGGGGAAGCACAGAGGGAGAGATACATGGGGGAACACAGGGAGAGACAGACAGTGGGGGGGACACTAGAGAGACAGACATGGGGTGGAGAACATAGGGAGAGACAGACATGGGGGCCCAGAGAGAGAGACACATGGGCGGCACAAAGGGAGAGACAGACATAGGTGAGCACAGAGGGAGTCACAGACATGGGGGGAGCACAGGGGGGGGGCACAGAGGGAGATACAGATATGAGGGGGGCACAGAGGGAGAGACAAACATGGGAGCACAGAGGGAGAGGCAGACATGGGGGGCACAGAGGGAGACAGACATGGGGGCACAGAGGGAGACAGACATGGGGGGAGCACAGAGGAAGAGAGGTTTGGGGCAGGGAGCACAGAGGGGGAGGCAGACATGGGGGGCATCAGAGGGAGAGAGATGTGGGGCAGGGAGTGACAGACTTGGGGGGAAAACCGGGAGACAAACATGGGGGGAACACAGAAGGAGAGACAGACATGGGGGGGCACACAGGGATAGACAGATTTGGGGGGGCACAGGGAGAGACAGACGTGGGGGACACACATGGATACAGATTTGGGGGGGGCACAGGGAGAGACAGACATGGGGGGGCACAGGGAGAGACAGACATGGGGGACACACAGGGATAGACAGATTTGGGGGGGCACAGGGAGAGACAGACGTGGGGGACACACATGGATAGACAGATTTGGGGGGGCACAAGGAGAGACAGACATGAGGGGGGGCACAGAGGGATAGATAGAGGCAAACAACAGCACTAGTTCTATCACAGAAAATAATTGTATTAACCTGTATGGGGGAGGGTGCGTGAGTCTGTGCATATACTAGGAAAACGCTATATTTTATACCGCGTTGTGGTATAAGCGCGTAACCTTTGCTTGTATTATGTGTGCATGGTCAGTGTTCTGTTTTATCCGTGACATCGCAAGCCGGGCGCTAACTCCAATCAGCAGCTTCTAGCAAGAAAATCAATTCTATATAGCCCAGGTCCTCTGGTCTGCCGTTTCCCCCCCCACCCTCCCCTTACCTCCGCGGCCGCGGGGGATGTTGCGGGTGGCGGCGGGCTCGCCGGCGGCTCCCTGTGCAGGATGCCGCCATGTTTAAGGGCCGGGCGCACGCGCGGAGTTTCGTGCATGCGCAGGAGTCGTGGCGGCCATTACAGTGAGCGCATGCGCAGTACGCTCGGAGCACGCGGCGGCTGATATGAAGTGGCTCCGCGGGGACTACAAGCCCCATAATGCATAGGGGCATGCAATCACATATGCGCAACCAGCCAATAGGGCTGCCAGGATCACGGCTAGCTAGGGGTTAGGTTTGGTGCGAATCTGAGACCACATCAGTCGGAGATGGGACACAGAGAGGTGAGGGTGTAGGTGCAGGGTGTCTGTGACCCCGATAGGCCCCAGCTAGGCCCCGACTCCCCTTTACGTTTGTGGCAGCAACAGGGACAGGCTTTTAGGTAGGGACACTGCCCCATTAGCTGTTTGTCAATAGGGAATACAGCTGCGCAACGCTTAAGAGGGAGGTGTGACAGTAGGGGGAAATGTGGCTGCTGTTTATAAAGGTTAAGTCTGCCATTACCCCTACCTGTCAGTAATACCTTGGTATTGTATTACTGTATATGTTATGTATATATGTATCTTTGCTTGGTTCCAGCACCTCAGGAATCAGGGGTTAATATGTTTGCAGTAGAATTGTTGCAAATGTTATGTTGCAGTCCTGCCCACCAATCAGGGCCTGGCATGTAGGCAGCACCTTCCTACCCACCAATCAGGGCCTGGGCAGGTAGGCAGCTCCTTCCTACCCACCAATCAGTGCCTGGGCATGTAGGCAGCACCTTCCTACCCACCAATCGGTGCCTGGGCAGATAGGCAGCTCCTTCCTACCCACCAATCAGTGCCTGGGCATGTAGGCAGCACCTTCCTACCCACCAATCAGTGCCTGGGCAGATAGGCAGCTCCTTCCTACCCACCAATCAGTGCCTGGGCAGATAGGCAGCTCCTTCCTACCCACCAATCAGGGCCGGGCATGTAGGCAGCTCCTGGCCCTGAGTGTTGCAATATTATGGTTCAAGTGTAGGTAAGTGTAGACCCCATGCAGACAGGCTGGAGAGAGTTACAGGGGAGGGAGACCCCTAGCAGACAGGAGGGAGACCCCTAGCAGACAGGCTGGAGAGAGTTACAGGGGAGGGAGACCCCTAGCAGACAGGAGGGAGACCCCTAGCAGACAGGAAGGGAGACCCCTAGCAGACAGGCTGGAGAGAGTTACAGGGGAGGGAGACCCCTAGCAGACAGGAGGGAGACCCCTAGCAGACAGGGAGGGAGACCCCTAGCAGACAGGCTGGAGAGAGTTACAGGGGAGGGAGACCCCTAGCAGACAGGAGGGAGACCCCTAGCAGACAGGGAGGGAGACCCCTAGCAGACAGAGGCTGGAGAGAGTTACAGAGGTGTTGCTGTGACAGGGAGAAACTGCAGTGTCCACTCCAGTGCTGGTCTCAGGCCTGAAAACCAGTCCTGTAGGCACTGGGCAAAGAAAGAGAACAGGGGAAATCTCTGCAAGAAGTTCCCTGCGACTAGTTAGGCCGGGCATCCCCCAGTTGGGTATGTGTGATGTTTGTGTCTTTTGTATAGTTGTGGATATGTTTTTCCAATAAATTAATTGTAGCCAGGTTGACCCTCTCTGCCCCGCGACCCCCCCCCCCCTCGTTACCTCCGCTGCCGGGGGTCACTCGACAGACCGCCGGCACTTCTGGAGGGTGGGGGCCGAGCAGGGAGTGCTCCGGAGGTCCCCAGCGGCTCCCGAGCAGGGCGCCGCCATCTTGCGCAAGTTCGCGCATGCGCAGTGCAAAAATACACGCAGCGGTCAGCAGAGACATTGCGCATGCGCAAGGATATAGCGCGCGAACCCTACCCTACCAGGGAAGGCTCTTGGAAGGGACTACAAGACCCGTGAGCCTCAGCAGCACCCCCATGACGCCAGGGAGCCAATAGGGCTACAGGAGCTCCCTGCTTGCAGGGAATAGATACATTTCGCGCGCTGGAGAAGCGAGGTAGTCCAGACCAGGAAGAGCTAGGGGTAGGAGGTGCGTGCAGGGGTCTGTGACCCACTGCATTAGGCCAGCAACCCCCCTAGGCCCCAAATAGGTCCTAAGCCACCTTATAGCTTGTGGTGCTGTAGGGACAGGCCCTAGGTTAGGGACCCTGCCCCATTAGCTGTTTGCCAGTTAGGGACACAGCGGACGCTGCGCTTCCCGCCAAGAGGCTTGGGCGCAAGCCTACGCCATAAAGAGAACTGGACTATCTTCAGGGTGGGATCGCCCCTGACGGATCACCACGCGGGTGGATCCTGGATGTCGTGCAGGAACTCGACTGATCCTTTGTGAAGATCCTTTAAAGCCAGGTGCCGCCGCACCAGGCAGGTATCGTTATAAGTGCACCAACAAAGTACTCACACATAGTGGCAACGCTGACCACGTGACAAAGGGGTTATACTGTGGACACGGTGTGGGGGTACACGGTGGTGAGCACGGGGTATACGCTCCTAAGCGGGAGTGACTGACACTTGAGACTTTGGTACAGTTATTGAGTTGATAACATATGGTTAATGTGAGTGTAAAGTGTTATGTTGATGCTGCATATAGTAAACGGTTATACCTATACTCCAGTGTATGTGATTACTATATGCGGGTCCTGTGTAGGGGACATTCTACACTCCTAGAATCCTGCACAGGTGGAGGCGCTGATCAAGAAACGTTCCAGAGAGCACCCCAGGTTCCCAGCAAGCGGAGGCTCAGGCCCCTGGTGAACCTGCAGGTATACGCACCACACCCGGTAACACATAGGTCCCCCCCTCACACACAATCTGTATGCGGTTGGGTGGGGGAATACCCGTTACATAATTTTATAAACTCTCGTGCTCTGTCTGGCGATATTGATCCCTGGTATTAGTCCTGGTCTCCCGTGACACTGCCCCATTAGCTGTTTGTCAATAGGGAGTACAGCTGCAATGATGCGCAGCCCGGACAGCTTGTGATCTGGGACCAGATCACACCCAAAGTGTATAGAGACTATCTGCATGCGGGACACGCCGGCCGATACCACCCACGCGGAGGAGGACTCATCGCAAAGGCGGGCACCATCGCTGGATCAGCAGATCCTGTACAGCTATCAGTCGGCGCGCCCGTACCCGGCAGGTACCTACCTCACTAAGTGCACCAACCAACTAACACACACCAGGGTGGCAGCGCTGACCACATATAGGGGTGGTGGCTGTATCCTTGCGGACACCGGGGTGGTCGGTTGCCCGAGGGCCCCGTCCGGTACTGTGGGCACGGTGTGGGTTACACGGTGGTGGGTTATGGCTGTGTGAGGCTTGATGGGTAGCTGTAACCAGTAGCATTATTATTCTCATAACTGTTATATAGATAGTTATAGGAAAAGGTTGTTGTTAATTTTATACAGTGTGTGTATCAGTATTTTAGGGTTCCTGTGAGGGGCTCCTCCCACTACGCTGGGATCCCTCCCAGGTGGAGGCGCTGCACCGAGATTGTTGTTGCTATATCACCCAGGGGCTCCCCGTGGCGGAGGGTTGGGATCTCTGTGAGCAAACAGGTAATGCCAGCACCAGTAGCCTCTCTACACTAGGGGGAAAGAGAGCTACTTGTACATATATATTCAATATTTTCAACATTTTGAATGAATGAAAATCATAGTACGTTCGCTATCCTTCAGCGAAACACAATAAGTTCAATACAATTTCTCAGCCACCATTTCCACCCCTCCCCACCAACATTTGCAGTAATAATAAATATAGTCAATCAATTGATTTATATTATTACGGCTCCAAGAACTCGCGGCGAGGAAGTAGCTGTCATCTAGGGTTGCCAAGTGGCTTCTCCAAAAATACTGGCCACAAGGGTGAAAGGTGTGTCACTCACGCACACACACACACACACACCTCCGCTCCATCTGTTTCCTCCTCTCCTTGGCCCCACCCCCAGGCTCCTGACACCTCCTGCTGATTGGCTGCATTTCCCAGCAGCAGCAACTCAGGGTGGAAGAAGCTACCCAGCCCCCTAACAACAGCCCTGCCCTCTCCCTCTGGGAAATCCCGCGGCCCCCCAAGCCGGTCACTATGTCCAGAGAAATAATATCAGGGACAATGCCAAACTCTTGCATTTGTGTAAGATGGGGGCCTCAACTCCAGGCCCCAAGACCCCGCCAGCAGGTCAGGTTTTAAGGATATCCCAGCTTCAACACAAGTGGCTCAATCGAAGACTGAGACTCACCTGTGCTGAAGCAGGGATATCCTTCTAACATGACCTGCTGGCGGGTTTTGAAGACTAGAGTTGAGAACCCATGGTGTAAGGCAGGGGTGCGCAAAGGGGGGGGGGGGCGCCCCCGTGGGGGCTACAGAGGTCCCACGCTCTCTCTGAGAAACCGCGCGAGGACTCTGCAGATTCAACTACCTGATCTTCGGCGACGCATCACCATGGTAACCGGTGTCAAATGATGCTACACATTTCACACCTCTCCCCTTAATCAGCCAATAGAGAACCTCACTAGAGAAGAAAAACATGCGTTACAAACCCTCAAATCAAATAAAAACACTGTCATTAAGGGAGCTGACAAGGGAGGGGCAGTAGTGGTCCGGGACAGGAGTCAGTGTAGGGCTGAAGCTCTTCGTCAGCTTGGGGACCCTACTCCATATGCCACGCTCCATGGAGATCCCATTGTCCCTTTTCCCAGGGAATTGAAGTCGTTATTAGAACTGGGGGACGTTCTTGGTATACTAGAACAGCGGTGCGCAAACTCCCCACACCTGTGCCCCCCCCCACCTGCTCCTTCCTCTCGTGCCCCCCCCCCCCCCTCATGTCTGATGCGTCAAATAACGCGGTGGGGTCATGTGACGTCACGTGACCCGCAACGTCTTTTGCCGTCACGTTTCCATGGCAACGGGCGTGACCAGGGACGCGTGACCAGACCCCCCAGAAAAATCTTGGGGCCCCCCCAGTTTGCGCACTGCTGTGAAAAGAAACTCGGTATATGTCGATACAGAGTATAGCCAGCAGGTGGCAGCAAATATTAATTACTAAATAAGCAGGACCTGTATGAGCTTATAAAGGTCCATGTTAAAATATACTGTTTGTGCTCATTTGCATGTCATTACCCAGAATGCCTTGCTGCAGTGGAAGCACTGTATGCTAAGAGATAATGGGGAAAGGCACGGTTGCAGACCTGCCGAGATGTGTGAATGTGCTCACAATGGGTATTTTTATTTACGAAATAATATTATTCATTAGATTTAGAGACGTACGTGGCTGGTGCCAAAGTTCTGCAGATCTGTTCCTGTCTGAGAGCCAGGCTCCTCTCTTTCCTATCTATGAAACCATTTTACACCTTTAATCAAATGCTTGGGGAGAGGGGAGGACTGATACGTGATACAATGCATGTGCTGCTTCTCCTTTCTGCTTAAGCTGCAGGACTCTAGTAACAAGTCATTGTATTTTGTAGGCTTTCTGGGTCTGTGTAAAACTGTTAGAATTAAATGCCCAGCCTGTCACTGGTATTCACAGTCTCAGAGATACGAGATTATTCTCTCCGTAACAGACACAGGGTCTCAATCATAGAGAACTTGCAATTTCCAGGTAAGGCCAGTTGTTTGTCCAGAGTCCCAAAAACGCACTGATTTTGGCCTTTGGATGGCGACACCTCTGGTATCGTAGGGTGTGGAAGGTGAAAGTAAAAGTGAAATGCTGCAAAACTTTAGCATGTTTTGGTTTCCTGTGGGTTTTTTTTCTTATTTTTTGTTATCGTTGAAATTGTTTTTTTCCATAACAATAAAACATAATACATTTTACCAAGACAACCGTGATTACAATATTCCTTTACATTTAACGGTATAGTAAACCAGTAAATTATATATTCAAATTACATATATTTTAGACAATGAGAAGAAAAAAAAAACTAAATCCAATTTTAAATCGATAAGTCCTGCCTGCAATGCATCAGAAATGTGTATTTCTATCGGCACGTTTCCCCGTTACCCACAGTTCCAGTTCCAAACAAGATATACGGTCACCAACTTGTTGTATAACCCTCAATGGAGAGATGCAGTGTTTTTATATTGATCAAAGTCTCACACAATCTGCTTCAGGTTTATTAAACAAAATGATGTTTTATTGGATTTTTTGCTGGAAGAATTACGTTGCTGTTTTTGCACAACAGATTTGCCCAATTTTAGCAACTTTTGAAACTATTTTTTATTTGTTTTTAATCCACCTTTGTCTGTCTTGAGATGTCTGGGGAAAGGTCAACATAGACAGTAACTGTGATATACTGAGGTAATCAAAGCAACTGAAGCTAATTTGATTTCCTTGTATCGGGTCTGGGTAGTTCCTTATCAGGTATGACACCATATTAAATGCCCCAGGGTGTTCAGAGAGGTACCTACAGTAGGTGTCTAGTAATGGAATTGGTTGTAAAGCTGACAGGGTGAATTTGTCTGGATAAATATCCAGCAGTTTTAGCTGAGAGAGAGACGGGTTAGCATCACGACCAAACAGAAGGATTCCTCTCAGAAACAGATAAAGCAGCCATCTTAGATGATATCCGAATTTATCTGGACATCATCGCCATTTTGTACTATTTTTGTATTTATCTTCAAAATAAACGTTTCTGTTGGTGTTCGAAAACCAGAATGCTGAGTTCTGTTATGCTGGAGCAATCGATAAAAAAAGACAAAGGACATTTAACAATAAAATATGGACATTTTCCTCCCTAGAAACGCTGCTGTGAGGATGTTTCCAATGTAGGCCTATCCTACCTCTCCTAACAGCACATTGCAGGTCTATCCTACCTCTCCTAACACAGCACATTGCAGGCCTATCCAACCTCTTCTAACCAGCACATTGCAGGCCTGTCCTACCTCTCCTAACACAGCACATCACAGGCCTATCCTACCTCTCCTAACACAGAACATTGCAGGCCTATCCAACCTCTTCTAACACAACACATTGCAGGCCTATCCTACCTCTCCTAACACAGCACATTGCAGGCCTATCCTACCTCTCCTAACACAGCCCATTGCAGGCCTATCCTACCTCTTCTAACACAACACATTGCAGGCCTATCCTAACTCTTCTAACACAGCACATTGCAGGCCTATCCTACCTCTTCTAGCATAGCACATTGCAGGTCTATCCTACCTCTTCTAACACAGCACATTGCAGGTCTATCCTACCTCTCCTAACACAGCACATTGCAGGCCTATCCTACCTCTTCTAACCAGTACATTGCAGGCCTATCCTACCTCTTCTAACACAACACACTGCAGGCCTATCCTACCTCTTCTAACACAACACATTGCAGGCCTATCCTACCTCTTCTAACACAGCACATTGCAGGCCTATCCTACCTCTTCTAACACAACACATTGCAGGCCTATCCTACCTCTTCTAACACAACACATTGCAGGCCTATCCTACCTCTCCTAACACAGCCCATTGCAGGCCTGTCCTACCTCTCCTAACACAGCACATTGCAGGCCTATCCGACCTCTCCTAACACAGCACATTGCAGGTCTATCCTACCTCTCCTAACACAGCACATTGCAGGCCTATCCTACCTCTTCTAACCAGCACATTGCAGGCCTATCCTACCTCTTCTAACACAACACACTGCAGGCCTATCCTACCTCTTCTAACACAACACATTGCTGGCCTATCCTACCTCTTCTAACACAACACATTGCAGGCCTATCCTACCTCTCCTAGCCCAGCACATTGCAGGCCTATCCTACCTCTCCTAACACAGCCCATTGCAGGCCTATCCTACCTCTCCTAACACAGCACATTGCAGGCCTGTCCTATCTCTTCTAACACAGCACATTGCAGGCCTATCCTACCTCTTCTAACCCAGCACATTGCAGGCCTATCCTACCTCTCCTAACAGAGCACATTGCAGGCCTATGCTACCTCTTCTAACACAACACATTGCAGGCCTGTCCTACCTCTCCTAACACAGCACATTGCAGGCCTATCCTACCTCCTAACAAAGCACATTGCAGGCCTATCCTACCTCTTCTAACACAGCACATTGCAGGCCTATCCTACCTCTTCTAACCCAGCACATTGCAGGCCTATCCTACCTCTCCTAACACAGCACATTGCAGGCCTATCCTACCTCTTCTAACACAGCACATTGGAGGCCTATCCTACCTCTCCTAACACAGCACATTGCAGGCCTAACTAACCTCCTCTAACACAGCACATTGCAGGCCTATCCTAACACAACACATTGCAGGCCTATTCTACCTCTCCTAACACAGCACATTGCAGGCTTATCCTACCTCTCCTAACACAGCACATTGCGGGCCTATCCTACCTCTCATAACACAGCACATTGCAGGCCTATCCTACCTCTCCTAACACAGCACATTGCAGGCCTATCCTACCTCTCCTAACACAGCACATTGCAGGCCTATCCTACCTCTCCTAACAGCACACTGCAGGCCTATCCTACCTCCTCTAACACAGCACATTGCAGGCCTATCCTACCTCTTCTAACACAACACATTGCAGGCCTATCCTACCTCTCCTAACACAGCACATTGCAGGCCTGTCCTACCATTCTACCTCTCCTAACACAACACATTGCGGGCCTATCCTACCTCTCATAACACAGCACATTGCAGGCATATCCTACCTCTCCTAACACAGCACATTGCAGGCCTGTCCTACCACTCCTAACAAAGCACATTGCAGGCCTATCCTACCTTTCCTAACACATGTTTTAACATTAAAATGAACGGGATGTGCAAAACTGTTTATTTTAGCTTCACATCGTCATCTTTGTATATAACAATGCTAGTATAAATATTTCAGTTCAGTTCATGTTTAGATTTTCAATGGTCCCTTCAGTCAGAATAATCTATTTCTAATTTTTGGGGCCTCTTAAACTTGACATCGTTTAGGGCCTCGGAGGGTCAAAGCACGGCCCCCCTTGCACCACTTTTGCCTTAATACACATAACCCCTCCTTACCCGGCTCAAAACGAGTGTCACATCAAGATGTATTACAGGCACACCCCGGTTTAAGGACACTCACTTTAAGTACACTCGCGAGTAAGGACATATCGTCCAATAGGCAAACGGCAGCTCACGCATGCGCCTGTCAGCACGTCCTAAACAGCAATAACGGCTCCTTACCTGTACCGAAGCTGTGCGCAAACAGGGAGACTATGGAGCCTGTTACAAATGCGTTATTTACATCAGTTCTGCACGTATATGACGATTGCAGTACAGTGCATGCATCGATAAGTGGAAGAAGGTAGTGCTTCACTTTAAGTACATTTTCACTTTACATACTGTACATGCTCCGGTTCCATTGCGTACGTTAATGCGGGGTATGCCTCTATTACTGTACATGTGGAGATCGGGGTCTCCGATTACCTTTCTCAGTGTGCTGGCATCCGTGCAAGCTGGGCTTATAAGTAGTGATGTTGCCGGTTACTAGAGCAGCCCCATTGTGTTACTCCAAAGTGCATATTAAAAGGAGCTCCAGTGGAGTAACGTGTATTCCCCTCATTGGCTGGGAAGTGACTCACCCTCATAGCGTGGCCCTATATTAAATAAGGGACACGTTCCCTAACTGTAAAAACAACAAAGGTGACCATACATCATTACACACATAGTTCCACACGCAGACAGGAAACACTCGATATACAATGAGATCCCCCATCTGTCTCTCCTCCTGGGAACCTGAGTCTAGAACCTCACTACAGTCTAGTGATATCACAGGTCACCATGCCTCCAGGGGGGGGTATTTTTACTTGTTAACCTGGACCAGGTGACAGGGTAAGGGGAGGGGTGTTACACTGCAGATAACCCATACAGTTAACCCTCTAAGGCCCTTAACGCTTTAAGGTGATACAGTAATCCCAAAGTGGGATTACATACCCATACCCCCTTAATACATATACCCCCTTAATACACATACCCCTTTAAATTCACATATCCTCTTGCGTCAATTTAACAACAAGAAACGTATTTTTACTGTGTGTGCACCTAGAGATCTATATTCAGTACTAATGCTTCCCAGGTGCAAAACGTGGGCAAAACCAGGCAGAAAATGGGCACCAAAACGTATTAAAGGAAAAGATCAAATTGCTTTCAATGAGATTCCTTTTCTTTGATTGATCTGGTGCTGTTTTGGGAGTTTTGAAACTAGGGGACTTAAGTAAATATCCCCCATAACCCTGCGAGTGTCTATTTCCCACTGCCTATAATTTGTGGAGATGTGATAGCAGCAATAAGCTCCGATTTGAAAGGAGTCCTCACTGTGCTATCATTATGACACTGCAGTATCAGACAGGCTCCTGCAATAGAACAGGTTAAAAGGTCTGTTAACCAAGGGTAGCACTATCTGCTCAGCTCAGCCAAACTGGTATAACAGCTGCATTACATGTCACGGGCGTGAACGCCTCTCTGTGGGCGTGATAGGCGGCTCAGTGACAGGCGTCAGGATATAATTTCTTAATAAGCACCATTTTATGGGCAATTTTTGAAATCAGCTTTTCCATTTCACAAATGAGTGCGTACATTGGCTGTGAAAGTGAGACGGTAAGAGGGGACGGGAGGTGGGTGTATTTTTTATGTACATAAGGTCAGATGGGCATGCAGGGCTCACAGACTGGGCTGCAAAACTGGGGCAGAACCAACGTAGTATAGCTAGGGTCGCCAGGTGTCCTGTATTGAACCCGACTGTCCTGTATTTGGACACACTGTCCAGTAAAAGATTACAGGTAATGCTGGACATGTGTGTGTATACCGGTATTACCTCTCTGGGCGGGTATGTGTATACCGGTATTACCTCTCTGGGCGTGTATGTGTATACCGGTATTACCTCTCTGGGCGTGTGTGTGTATACCGGTATTACCTCTCTGGGCGTGTATGTGTATACCGGTATTACCTCTCTGGGCGTGTATGTGTATACCGGTATTACCTCTCTGGGCGTGTATGTGTATACCGGTATTACCTCTCTGGGCGTGTATGTGTATACCGGTATTACCTCTCTGGGCGTGTATGTGTATACCCGTATTACCTCTCTGGGCGTGTATGTGTATACCGGTATTACCTCTCTGGGCGTGTATGTATATACCAGTATTACCTCTCTAGGAGTGCATGTGTATACCGGTATTACCTCTCTGGGTGTGTGTGTGTGTATACCGGTATTACCTCTCTGGGCGTGTGTGTGTATACCGTTATTACCTCTCTGGGCGTGTGTGTATACCAGTATTACCTCTCTGGGCGTGTGTGTATACCAGTATTACCTCTCTGGGCATGTATGTGTATACCGGTGTTACCTCTCTGGACGTGTATGTGTATACCGATATTACCTCTCTGGGCGTGTGTGTGTGTACTGGTATTACTTCTCTGGACATAGTGACCTGAAGACTTGTGGGGCAGCTGGATTTCCCCGAGCAGGGAGAGAGAGCAGGGCAGTTGCTAGGGAGCTGGGCAGCTTCCTCCATACTGGTTGGCTGCTGCTCGGTATTGCAGCCAATCACGGGGAGGTGTCAGGAGCACAGGGTGGGGCCAAGGAGAGGAGGAACCAGTATGGAGCGAAGAGAGGTGTGTGTGTGTGTGTGTGTAACCCAAGCGCATCGTACCTTTCACCATTGTGTCCAGTATTTTTGGAGAAGCCGCCTGGCAACGCTGAGTATAGCAGCGGTTCCATCAAAAGGGAAAATCTGATTGATTTGAATTGGTAAATCCTACAGACTCCAAAAGTCTCCAGACTGCAAAACTAGACTGAGAATCAGATCCACAAAAGGGTGCTAAGCCGAATGGCAGTCAATGAAAGCTTAGCAGCCTTTGTGGATCTAGGCCTTAGGGCCGTACTCTACGCCTGCCAAAATGGCTGTCCTGGCCATTCTCAGCTGAAAACAACCATTGAGGTCCAAGGCAATTTTGTCCAAAATCAGCTTTAATGGGCTATGCCAGCAGATAAAGAATTACCATTTAAGGCACGGATCCATTAATAACTTAACGAGCCTGTAACAAATCGGTCTCCATTATATGTACCTCTGCACACATCTCTTACAGAGACGTTACGTTAACGCCACGTTAAGTGCTAAAATAGGACGCTCTCTTTCTCCTCATTAGAGATTTGCAAAACTGTCAAAATCCGTTTCGCGGAACGTCCCGAGCTTTCCATGCATAGGATAGTTACAGGTTCAACCCGCGCCGATTCATCCAAAACCGCCATAGGATACAATCCGTGGATTCTGTGTCTCCCCGTGCGGATTGTTAAATCCGAAGATGGATTGTCGGTGATAAAAACACGGACAGACAGAGAGATACAGATATATATATGTGTGACTTCCCAGGTGGCAAACAGATCTGGGGTCCCAAGTGTGCCTGCTGCGGGGCACAGTTCCTAAAACCCGTGCTGCTGTGTGCTACGGAACCCGCAGAGGAAGATGCGGCTAACCCGCCTACCTCAGCTACAGAGGGCTCGTCCAGGTGAAGAGGAAAGACAGCAGCCAACCAGCCGTGGTGGTGCGCCAGCCGGCGGACCACACACGTGAAGCTGAAGCATCTGCTGCGGACCCTGCTGTGGACCCGCTGCGCCTCGATATCCCTCGGCAGCAAGCGCTGGTGCGGCTGGAGCCGCGGAAGAGGCTCCCAGCCGTGGCGACTCCCAGTGTGTTGGAGGGACATCCAGAGACGGGACCGGAGGAAGAGGAACCCATCGCAAGCCAGCGGAGTGGTGCGGAACCTCCTTACTCCCCACAGGCTCCGATGGAGGCGGCCGTGGAAAAGGTCCGAACTAAGGCTCCTAACCTGAGGGTGAGCCTGTGCGCTCCAACCCAAATGGTCCCAGGACTGGGATCCAACGCTCACGAGTTTCAAGACAGTGAGTGGACTGCCCCAGAAGTGTCGGGGACAGGTCCCCAGACTGTCGCGGTGGGAACTGACAGCGTCCCCGAGGACCTGTTGGCCACCATGAATCACCGCAGTGGTAAGGTATCAACCCTTTACCCCCTGCAGGATGAAACAGAGACATTGCCAATTGCTCGCTTCCCATTGGAAGCCTCGCAAGTACTCAGGGAAAAGGACTGTGTTGCGAGTGATTCAGTGAAAATTGCCTCCTTTAAGCCCAAAAAGGAGCGCTCCATTCACCATGTGGTGGACCGCGGAAAAGGTCAAGGCCTCCTGGCCTACCGCATCCATGTCGCGGATGGCCGGGTAAAGGTCTGGCCAAGAGACACTGTGCTATTCCTTCCACCAGGGGGAGGAAGTAGTACGGAAACGGTGACTGTTACCCCAGAGCGTGCTCGCCCAGAGATTCTCCCGGGGGAGGCTCACAAACTTAAAAGTGAGGTACCCCCACATGATCAGTTAGGGGCACCCCACCATTGGTCTCAGCAAACAGCTAAAATTCAGCTGGCCTTGGGTATTACTGTGTGTGATATGCCATGTATCAGTGATGTTAAAGTCAACATGTTAAGTTGTACAGTTTATGCAATGCATTTTTATTGTGTAACTTTCTGTAATGTGAAGCTGTTCTCCAAGCGGGGACGTTGGTATTTTCACCAGGGGGAGAGTATAAGTGCGTTACCCCTGGTTCCCCTGATCTTCCTTTGCCCCCTGCCTTACCCCTGTGGCAGTAGGGGAAGGGGACGGCGACTTCTCCCGACGGGCACCGCCATCTTGGTTGCGGCGCGAGGTTCGCGCAATGCGCAGAGGTTGGCCAGGGTAGCGGTGGCCATCGCCAGTGTGCCGGAGCTCTGGGAGGTTGCGTAGGCGCAGTTAAGCATCACGGCGGCCATTACAGCGTCGCACATGCTAGTAAAGATCGTGCACGCGGTCCCCATAGGAAAGAGCTGTGTCAAGGACTACAATTCCCAGCAGCCTCTGGGGACTGCACTTTAACCCTGGTCAGAGGCAGCATTGAAGCCAATAGAGCTGGCAGATTCTCATGCTGCAGAGTTGCAACAATGTTGTGTGCAGACAGGGTTTTTGTCTGTTGGATCCAGGAAGAGATTGGGGAAGGTAGTGTAAACCGAGCAGGGCTCTGCTGTACTAGGCCAGAGAACCCCCTGGCCAGAGGTAGGCCCCACTCCCCACTAGGTTAGTGGGTAAGTTCATAGGGAAGGCCCGTAGGTTAGGGACCCTGCCCTTAGGTGCGTGTGTGTGCGTCTTGTCAGTGTCACGGCTGTCAGTGCTGTGAGTACTGACAAGAGGGCATCGTGTGTGTGTGCAGCACGTTCGCTGCAGGCACCAAGTAGGTTGCAGTGCGTTGCGGCAGGAGTTGTGAGGATCCGTTAGGAGTCAGGACCGGGAAGAGCTAGGGGGAACGGATTAGGGCAGTAACCCCTAGGCCCCAGATAGGTTTTCACTCCCCAGCTTGTGGTGCTACAGGGACAGGCCCGAGGTTAGGGATCCTGTCACAGTAGTACTAGTGTTAGATAGGGACACATCGGACGCTGCGCTCCCAGAGAACAGACTTGGGCTCAAGTCTGTGCCCACAGAGACAGAGACTATCTCCAGGGTGGGATCGCCCCTGGCGGACCCATGCGAGGAAACATCGGATCAGACGGGATCACCAAGCGGCAGATCCTTTTCGAAGTCGCTTGCAGGCCCAAGTGCAGGAGCGCTCGGCAGGTACCCCCATAAGTGCACCAACGTATCCTAACATATCACAACTACACATATTGGCAGCGCTGACCACGGGACAAGGGGGTTGGGCTGTGGACCCAGTGGGGATATACGGTGACTGTGGAGTTACTCGCTAGGGGGGAGTGTTAGTAGTGTATGTTATTAAGTGTGTTATTTCCTGCATATATAAACTGGTTATATACATTCCTGTGTATGTGTTTATTGTATATGCGGGTCCTGTGTAGGCAACCTTCTACATCCCTAGAACCCTACACAGGTGGAGGCGCTGTTATGTAAAATCGTTCCAGAGGATTCACCCCAGGCACTCACTGGCGGATGCTCAGACCTCCTGTGAGCCTGACAGGTATAACGCACCACACCTGGTAACATAGGTTCCCCCCACATTTACTGTATCTGCGATTGGGGGTGGGGGAATACCCGTTTCAGATAATATATATCTGTGTACACACACAGACACACACGCAGACCAACACATTCACAGATAGAGACGGACACAGAGTGTGTGTATGTATACTGTTTTCTTTCTAGCTGCTTCTAAAATTAGAGGGTACTGTATGTCTTTATATATATATATATAGGGTCACTTTCTTTCTGGGGTCGCCCTATAATCGGGCAAATACTGTACATCTTACAGACTTCTAAGGTGAATGTATCCTGTCTCCTATCTGCAAAATGCGGATAAAAACCTGCACCAGATTTGTGAAGGAAGAGTACTGACACCAGAATTTTGTGCAATGTAGCCCCATTGTTGCTGTGAGACGTTGGTGAATGACCCTCACAGACCCTTACATTTCTGACCGACCGGTTAGACCTGCTATCAGGACGTTACGCGACATTCTTGTGCCGCAGTGATTTCTGCAACATTCCTGTCTTTTTGAACAGCGACATTAACTGAAGTTTTTCCCATTATTAGTTGGACAGGTTTCGTGCCGTGTGTCCCACTGTGCTGGAAGTTTTTCATTCCAAGCACATGAACCAAAGGGGACTTTTTATCAAGATTTGATTATCCAATTCCAATGCTACAATTAAGAGCCATTCATAGTAAATATCGGGTCTTGAGACCAGATATATCAGTGGGCCGTGCAATTCTGGGGAAACAAAATGTATTAGATTAGGGGTGGCCAACTTCAGACCTCAATGGCCACCAGCAGGTCAGGTGTTCATAATATCCCTGCTTCAGCACAGGTGGCTCAATCAGCAGCTCATGTGGCCAACTCCAGTCCTCACGGGCCACCAACAGGCCAGCTATTAGGGATATCCCTGCTTCAGCACAGGTTGTGCAGTGTTTGAGCCACTGATTGAGCCACCTGTGCTGAAGCAGGGATATCCAGAAAACCTGGCCTGTTTGTGACCCTTGAGGACTGAAGTTGGCTGCCCCTGCACTAGATGTATTAAAGAAAGAAAAATCCAATGGAAATCATTGTGATTTTTTTGGTTTCTTCTACCGCATGCAGTGTTTTTGCCCCAGAATTGCACCACTTTTGCCTTGAGACAGATGCCTCTTTGGCTTGTTAAGGTAAGGGGCTGGTGGCCCGTGCGCACGTGGCCCCGCGGCTCTCCGCCTACCGCAGCGGGTCCTCAGCCTCAAGGTAAGAGTGGCCCGAGATAATAGATGGCTTACGAGGCAGAGTAAACGGTTCCAATTGCTTCACGCAGAAACAGGTCCCGTCTTCCTAAAACCAGGGCCAACTGGGAAAAGAATTGCCAAGAAAAATGGGCGATATCCTTTAACGTGTGCATCGGACCCAAAGATTTTCAATGCGAGTCCTTTTCTTGGATAAATATAGTGCGTTTCCCCCAGTGTTGCCTTAGTGCAACCTCTTCGGGTACGTTACTCAGGTGCATTTTCAGCAGGGCTGGCTGGTGGGTTTGCGGGGATTGTACAGGGCCTCTTATCAGGTCCAGCGCGGCATCTCCTCTTCCAACAACGCAGCATCAACATGTCTCCATAAATGAGCTGACCAGGACAGTCCTTTCAACCTACCCTTGTGTGTCTCCTCACAGCACCATAGGAGGTTTAACCCCTAATTAACCAATCTCACAAGGAGTCACTTTCACCTTGATTATAAGTCTGTGGGGTTGTGTTGTGTAGGTTTATTTAATCCCTACATTGCCACATCTCCGTAATTATATGTAACCCTGGTCCCCCGTAGCCCTTACCTCCTGGAGCGGGTGCGCTAGGCAGCGGAGACGGGTTTCGGTGCCGACGGGAAGGTTGCGCTGGCGAGCGCATCGCCGGAGGTTTCCGGTGGCTCCCTTTGCAGGGCGCCACCATATTGTGATAGGCCGCGCATGCGCAAGATGCCGCGCATGTGCAGTATAGGCAGAGCGGTGGTCATTAGTTAGAATAGACTCTGCAAGGGAACTAAAACACCCAGCAGCCAGTGGGGCTGCTAGCCATGTGGTGCCCCACAGCCAATAGGGCTGCAGCTTTCCCCTACACCAGAATATAGATACATTTTGCACGCTGCAGCCACGTTAGTCGGAGCTGGGACGATATCAGGGAAGGGTGTATGTGTGCAGGTGTCTGTGGCACCTGCACTAGGCCAGATACCCCATTAGGCCCCAGCTAAGCCCTGACTCGCCTCAGCTTGCGGTTGCTGCAGGGGCAGGCCCATAGATAGGGACAATGCCCCTGTGGCATTAAAGTGAGTGACACAGCCAGGACGCAGCTGCATTCTGGCCTCAGGTGTTCTGGGACCAGACACCCATCTACTGCAGAGACTATCAACGGTGGTACATCACTGTGGGACCCACCCACCGTAGAGGCGGAGGCTTCGCGGGTTACTGTAACCGCTCCGTGGATCCCATCATATGTACAGCATCTGCGCGCCCGGGTGTGGACACACCCGGCAGGTACCAAACTAAGTGCACCAACTCACCTTCACATTAGTTGGGGCAGCGCTTGGGTGGGTGGTTGATTCTGGGGACACTGGGACGGTCTGGTGCCCGGAGCACCTCAATACATTGGGGTAAACCCCGCAGGATATGGACACGGTGTTGGGAAAGGCACGGTGAGGGGTTGCGGCCCTGTGAGGCCTAATATTGCGGTATTGGTGCTAATGTTATGATTGTTCTATGCCTATAGTAAATTGTTATTGTTTCACTGCATCAGTGTGTGTGTATTGGTCATATATGGTCCTGCACGGGGCTATCCCACATAGGATCCCGGGCAGGTGGAGGCGCTGTCACCCATCGAATCAGGTACAGCCCAGGCTCCCAGCAGCGGAGGTCCAGGCCTCCTGTGAGCCACAGGTAACGCACCACACACCGTAGCCACCATATCTCCCTGGTGGTGGGGAAAGTGCGCTGCATATATACTCTAGCACCCACTAAGTGCAAAATGTGGGTATTATTCGTCTATCGTCGCTGTATTACTCCATTACCGTAAATGTATCTATTCAAAGTGTGTTTTATCTATCACCATCAATTCATTACTCAAGGTCTCACAAGCTGGCATTGTCCGTAGTATTTCGCGTATCGTTGTTTCATTGGTTATCACACCAATAATATACCATAAGTGTACTTCAAGGTGGTCACGGTATCACGAGTTTCCTTACAAGTTATACAGTGATGTGTGCGTTTATTTTCTTCACACATTCACCGGATGTCACTTGTTCGAGGGACCAGCGCCAAGGAGGACTACATCTTTTCCATTACTCAGGCTGATTGAGCGCCCACAATGTGGCTTGCTTGTTCTAGTTCTAGTTTCCCCTAATACCTAGCCCAGAGGTGCACCTTCCTCGTTCCCTGTCAGGCTGAGTGAGGGTTACCTTTCTTGCATGCTTTGTTCTGTGCCTGACTCATGGAACGCTTCACTTCTGAATATAGCCTCTACATGTACGTTCTTATACATCAATAACAATAGAAATATCTCAATAAGATACACCCAGAGATGTAGCGAACATGCGATGTCTCTGCTCATGTCCACTAGCTCGGGATGTGTCACGGTAGGTGACGTTTTCCGGGTTAATGACGCCTTGGTCATGTTCAAGTGGGAAACGAACATACTGCTGTATAGGGAGGTTTCTTTGTCCTATACAGCACTGCAGTCTGAGTAGTTCTCTATGTACAGTAGGACTTTTCAGGCCTTGTACAGCTGATTGTCTAAGCCAGGGGAGCGCAATCTTTTTTCCCTGCGCCCCCCTGACGGCTGTCCCCCTCTCCTCGCGCCCCCCCCCACCCCCACTCCTTACCTTGGCTCTGACGTTCTTGCGTCATGATGTCACGTTGCTGTGGCAACACGTCACCAGGAGCCGTCTGAACCAAGTTAAGGAGAAGTTTAGCGAGGCCTTGCAGCTCCCCCGGCATTAATTTAAATGCCTCTGGGAAGCGCGCAGGGCCTCTGTGAGTCTCGCGCCCCCCCCCGCAGCGCGTCTCGCCCCCCCCGCAGCGAGTCTCGCGCCCCCACTTTGCGCACCCCTGGTCTAAACTATCTATCTGGTTGGGTCTCTGCCGCTGTGTCCATACTGGACTTTCTAACATATTTCCCAAGAACAAAACAAGAGTGACAGTGCTTAATTATACCCTATAAATTGCTCAGTAATCCAGTTAATCAATAAGTGGCTTGTTTATGTAGAGAGTTGGTTAATGTAGCTGACAAAGAAGGGCAGAGGATCCAAAATGGACCCGGCGCCCTCGTAATGGCCGCCGGGCGTCCGGGGTTTGCTGGGATTGGCTTTCTCCTCCCCTCCCACTCACCACGAGGCAGCGTGGAGTTGCGCACGCAGCAGCGGGGGGGGGGGAGCAGGAGGGCGGGCTATTTAAACCCTCAGCGTGAGGGAGAATTCACTAATCCTGTTTTTTCTTTCTCCCTGCAGGTACCCGTGAGCGTGTCTCCCGATCGACCGCAGCATGAATCCGGAAGGGAGCAGCAGCACGAGGCTGACCAACAGCCAGCCCAGCCGCATCCAGCCTCCTGATCGCCGGACATCCGCCGGCGGCCCCACGGAGGCTGTGGCCCGAAGAGGAGGAGCAGCAGCCGCAGCCCTCTCCCAGCCGGGGAAGGAAGCGGGCTGCCAGGCAGGCTAGCTCCGCCCCCCAGCCTCACTCCCAGCCCTCTCCCAGCCGGGGAAGGAAGCGGGCTGCCAGGCAGGCTAGCTCCGCCCCCCAGCCTCACTCCCAGCCCTCTCCCAGCCGGGGAAGGAAGCGGGCTGCCAGGCAGGCTAGCTCCGCCCCCCAGCCTCACTCCCAGCCCTCTCCCAGCTGGGGAAGGAAGCGGGCTGCCAGGCAGGCTAGCTCCGCCCCCCAGCCTCACTCCCAGCCGGGGAAGGAAGCGGGCTGCCAGGCAGGCTAGCTCCGCCCCCCAGCCTCACTCCCAGCCCTCCCAGCTGGGGAAGGAAGCGGGCTGCCAGGCAGGCTAGCTCCGCCCCCCAGCCTCACTCCCAGCCCTCTCCCAGCTGGGGAAGGAAGCGGGCTGCCAGGCAGGCTAGCTCCGCCCCCCAGCCTCACTCCCAGCCCTCTCCCAGCCGGGGAAGGAAGCGGGCTGCCAGGCAGGCTAGCTCCGCCCCCCAGCCTCACTCCCAGCCCTCTCCCAGCTGGGGAAGGAAGCGGGCTGCCAGGCAGGCTAACTCCGCCCCCCAGCCTCACTCCCAGCCCTCTCCCAGCCGGGGAAGGAAGCGGGCTGCCAGGCAGGCTAGCTCCGCCCCCCAGCCTCACTCCCAGCCCTCTCCCAGCTGGGGAAGGAAGCGGGCTGCCAGGCAGGCTAGCTCCACCCCCCCAGCCCTCTCCCAGCCGGGGAAGGAAGCGGGCTGCCAGGCAGGCTAGCTCCGCCCCCCAGCCTCACTCCGGTGCCTGCCCACAGCAGAGCAGGGAAGGGAGGGCTGCTGTACCCCCCCTCATGGGAGAGCACATTCCCCATCACCCTGCCGCTCTGGTCCCCGCTCCCCCTGCTGCCATGACCCCCCCCCCTCCCTGCAAAAACGGCCCCCCTTCCTCCCCAGCTTCCAACCACCCTCTTCCTGCAGCTTTGAGCCATGCTCCCACTGTTGGCCTGCCCCCCCCTTCCGCTGCACAGCACATCCCCCCCCTTCCGCCCATATAACCCCCCCCTGCTGACCAGACCCCCCCATGGCCGGGCCGAGCCAACCCACCGCCGCTGCAGAGTTACCCGCCGCGTTCCTGGCGCCTTACCCCCACGCGCCTTACGCCCACATGCCTTATGCCCACGCGTCCCAAGCCCCCCCGTACGCACCGGCACATTACACGCACTACGCCCCTGCGCCGTATGCACCTGCCCCCTACGCCCAATACCCGGCGCTAGCACATGTACCCGCACACCATGCCCCTGCACCTTGTGCACCTGCGCCAGATGCGTCTGGCGCGCCGGCACCAGCCTTGGATCCATCAACGGCAGTCCCACTGCCCCTGGCTGCGGGGTGCCCCCCCAGTGTCCCGGGCCCCTCCCCCAGTGGATGCGCCGGTGCCAATGGGCGCCGGTGCCAATGGCGCTGGGAAGCATCACCGATCCGGGGAGCAGCACCAGGAGCCGTGCAGCGGCCAAAAGACCCAGGACCGGTCACCCAGGTGCACAAGCCACAGGATCAGGTGAGCATGATAATGCAGCATTGGAAAGTAATGATGATGATGTTGATGTTAGTGATGGGGTGTCGGTTTGGTCAGGGTCGGACTGTGAGTCCCAGGGGTCAGACAGCGAGGATAGTGAGAGCGCAAGAGCGAGCAGCGAGTCAGACGCAAGCAGCGGCGCAGACAGCGACGATACCCCAGGGGTAAAACGCATAATGAAACAGGTAGAGGCGTTGAGCAAGGCGGTAAAACTGAGAAGGACAGATAAAGGAAAACGCAAAGCGTGCAAAGACAAAGGGGCGGCTTCCACCCACAGCGGGGAGGATTCGTTTGCAGTCGAAACTTGCTCCCTTCACACACAGCTGCCCAGGAGAACACAGAGAGACATAGGTAACAGGAAGTATGTGGATATGTTTACGCTGTTTGTAAAGGCGCGAGCAGAGAGGAAACGCGCGCGAGAGGCGGGCGAGAAAGGGCAGGTAGTGAGGAATAATGCGAACTGGATTATGGGTTCCTTTCAAAACATCCCAAGGAATTGCATAATGTGTTGAGATACATGAGTGTGATACAGAACATACATGACGAACACGGGGGGTCAGCGTGGCGGGATTATGATGAGCAGTTCAGGCACAGGTGGCAGGGAGATACACGGTTGAGTCTGGGGAAGATGGACATGGAATTGTGGATGAAGCTAGTGGGAAACACGAAATGGGGGTAACGCGCCCTTTCGCAAGGGGCCGGGCGGTCGGCCCGGGAGTCATTCAGCAAGCAGAGGCAGCAACGGGGAGTGCTGGGCGTTTAACGATAAATACTGCAAACGGGGGGAGAGTTGCAAGTACAAGCATGTGTGTAGCCAGTGCGGGGGTAGCCACCCCGTTAAGAAATGCTTCAAAGCCCGGGGCAACCGCAGCCAGGGGAGAGGAAGGGAGGCACCTAACACAGGCCCCAACACCGGTCAGCCTTAGCGGGCTGAGCTATTGGTTAAGGGGGTACCCCGACCAGGAGAAAGCAAGGTTCCTGGAAGGGGGGTTTAGAAAGGGGTTTCACATACCAGTGGCGGGGGGTGGTACAAGCTAGGGGTGTTAGCCGGAACTTGAAATCCACTGCATAGTTAAAGGAAAAATAGAGAAAGAGATAAAATTGGGGTGTATGGCGGGCCCATTCGCATCCCCCCCTATCGCCCAGTTAATTATTTCCCCGCTGGGTGTAGTGCCAAAAAAGAACCCGAGCAAATTCAGGCTAATACAACACCTGTCATACCCAAGGGGGGGTTCTGTGAATGATGCCATAGACCCGGAGCTATGCCGGGTACAATACCAATCATTTGACACCGCCATAGGGATAATTACAACATGTGGGGAGGGAGCACTATTGGCAAAAATCGACATAGAATCAGCCTTCCGGCTGTTACCTTTGGCCCCCAGCAGCTTCAGATTCACAGGGTGTAAATTTGAGGGTGCGTATTACATTGATAAATGTCTCCCCATGGGTTGCGCCATTTCATGCGCCTACTTTGAGGCTTTCTTGCATTGGTGCATAGTCAGTAAGACGGGGACTAGCACAGTTGCGCACTATCTGGATGACTTCCTGCTGGTGGGTCCCCCGGGTTCACTGCAGTGCAACAGTTTGCTGGAGAGTACTCAGGGGATCATGAGGGAATTGGGGGTTCCCATAGCAGAGGAGAAAACCGAGGGCCCAACAGAAATCCTGTCATTCCTCGGTATAGAGATTGACACGCTGGCGAGGGACTCACGCTTACCCGCAGACAAGGTCAGGAAGCTTAGAATGAACCTAGGTCAGGTCAGAGAGGCCAGGAAGGTGACCCTGAAACAAATGCAGTCACTGCTGGGTCTGCTAAACTTCACCTGCAGAGTAATCCCCATGGGCAGGATATTTAACCGCAGGTTGGAAAGGGCCACTGTGGGGGTAAAAATGCCCCAACACCGTATCCGAATCACCAAGGAGCTTAGGGCAGACCTGGAGGTATGGGGGGTTTTTCTCAGGGAGTTTAATGGGAGAAGGCTGTGGGTTACGGACGGCGAGACCAGCGACGCCCTGCAATTATTCACTGACGCGTCAGGGGGGCACGGGTTCGGGGCATACTTTAGAGGGGTGTGGTGTGCGGGTTCAAGGCCAGCTGACTGGGCGGGGACGGGGCTAACTAAGAACATGGCTTTCCTGGAGTTGTTCCCCATTGTAGTAGCGGTAGAGCTATGGGCCAAGGAGTTAGCGAAGAAGCACATAATATTCTGGTCAGACAATTTGGGGGTAGTGGAGGCAGAGAACGGCCTATCGGCTACGTCACCACCAGTGATAAGGTCGTTGCGCAGGCTGGTCCTGCAGTGCATGCAGGGGAACATAAACTTTAAGGCAAAGCACATCCCCGGGAAGCTTAATGTACAGTAGAGGCAACTCTTATTCGAGCAAAAACCAGTGGCAATTCCCCAAAAAACCCAGGAAACACCCAGGCACATTCTGAATACATGCCTTAAACTTTCCTTAAACTAGCCCCAGCATTTCTGCATTGATTAATGGCCTATCAGATTAACAGCGGGGGTCCCTGGCAGTCCCATTCAAACTGAATTGGACTGCCAGGGATCCCTGCTGTGTTAATCCTATGGGTCGTTAGTCAATGCAGAAATGCCTTAAACGTGCCTCAAACTAGCCCAGAACATACCCAGCACATACCCAGCACATACCCAGAATGTAACCCGGCTAGTTTACGGCAAATGTTAGAATAAACGTTGCCTCTACTGTAATTGCAGACGCGCTATCCCGCTTTAACTGGCCTGCATTTAGGCGGGCAGCCCCAGACGTGTAGGCAAGAGGTTTCACCTGCCCAAATTATCTGTACCAGCTAGGGCAGAGGGAGTGATGGCTTTGGTGCAGCAATCGCTAGCCCCCCACACCTGGAAGACGTACAACAACGCATGGCGGCAATGGCGCAGTTTCAGGAAGACCTCCAAGGGGAGTGGTAATGTTAGCAGAACCCATCAGCTAATCAATTTTTTACTTACCCAGAAGCGGGCGGGCATGTCAAGGGCTAAGGCGGGCAGTAGGCTAGCGGGTATTGCCTTTTTCCTGAAGTTGGGGGGGCAGACGGACATCACCAAGGACTTTCTCCTCAGGCGAATACTGATCGGGTGGGGCAGAGGGGAGATAAGAGGGAGCCGGTAACGGTGGAGAGGTTACAGAACTTGAACCAGGCAGCAGAGTCAGTATGCGCAGGACCGTTCAAAATAAATCTATTTAAAGCGGATTTCACTTTTGCCTTTTTTGGAGTCTTTAGAGTAGGGGAACTTGTAGCAGCGTCAAAAGATAGCGGGGACACTGGCCTGTTGCTAGGAAATGTGATTATAGGGGAGGAGACAGTGGCATGCCGCATACACAGGTCAAAAACTGACCAAGCAGGGAAAGGGGCCTGGGTGCACCCGAGACGGCACGAGAATAGGAAGGTGTGCCCTGTGAGGGCGGCAAAGCGCTACGCCAGGCAGCGATCGCAAGGGGGCGAGGTTTTCCTGTCACATAAAGATACAACTCCCCTAACCAAGTTTCAGTTTAACACGATTTTTAAGCGTTGCCCGGAGGCAGGGGGCATAGATGCCACCAATTTTGGGACCCACTCGTTTCGGATTGGGGCAGCAACGGTAGCCTCCGAGCAGGGACTGCCGATAGCGCAGATTAAGGAACTGGGGAGGTGGAAGTCAAACGCCTACAAAGGGTACATTAGGTCCCAGCAGGGGCGCAAGTAGATGATCGTGCAGTTTTCTAACATGTTTTCTGTCTTCACAGCGGGAGAGGCAGGCGCAGCGCGGGAAGTCTGGCTGATCAGTCATTCTTTCACGTTCTGGGCCCGGGAGCGGGCAGCGAGCACGCTGGGTCTGCAGCTGGGAATCCCACAGGAGAGCATGAACATACGATGGCTGGGTAAGAGAGGAATGTGCTGGAGAGATTTGGTGCCGACCAAAACAAGTGCGCTAGCAGTCTATGGCAGGAAGCCCCACGTGATAATGATCCACCTGGGCGGGAACGACATGGTGGCCACCAAGTCTTTAGACTTAATCCTCCAGATACACGCCGACTGCGCCAGACTTAAAGCCCTCTGGAGTGACGCAGTCATTATTTGGTCAGAGATCAGACCTCGGCTGGCATGGAGGGGGGGCGCAGCTGGGTGGGCATCGAGAAGGCAAGGCGAGAAGTCAACAGAGACATCCGTAAGTTCATACTCTCTTGTGGGGGGCTGACGGTGAAGCATGGGGAATTCGAAGACAGGGGGCGCAGTTGGCACAGGAGGGACGGGGTGCACCTGACGGACGAGGGCCTGGATATTTTTATTGACAACATGCTCAGACCATTACAAGCGATCAGCAGTCAGGGCTTAGGGGTCACAGCTTGGTGTGTGGGGTGAGTCCCCAGTAAGTTGCCTTAATGGGTCCTCCGGGTGGCGGAACTGTCAGGCCAGTCATCATAGGGACACCGTAAATACCCGAAATGGGGCTCCACCCGATGCGGATGGGCCGCCAGGTAACGGTCCCCTGGAGAAGATCGTGCGGGCTGGAGGCGCCGACGCAGGCGGTCGGTCGCTGTACCCCTGGCACCAATCTTAGGTAGCTGGGCTCTATCCTATGCGGGTAGGCCCAGGCGGCCATGAAAAGGGGGACCTGGGGAGTACGGATGACGGGGCCGTGGTAAGGGGCGAGAGTGCTCCTCGCGGCGGAGACTGTGTCTCCCGGTTGACGCGTGTCGTCATTTATGGCCTGACAGTTATTTGATAGTTTTGTTAAACAATAAAGCTGTGACCATTTTTACTTCCACAAAAAACTGTGTCGTCTAAGTTTGTATGGTGGGGTAGGCAAACCACGCAGTAGGCCCGCTAGGCCGTTATAGCATAACTCGTCATAACAACATTCTGCAAACAAATAAAAAATGCCATTGGCTTCCTACATCAAACGTAATCCTCCTTATAGATTAAAGGTAACTGGTTTGGAGCCTTGTTGCAACACAAAATAAACCTTAGTGAAAAGAACAAAACACGCAAAAGATAAACTTAAATAAAACTGTGAAATGCCAACGTGATGTGTCAAATGATGACCGATCCTGCCTGGGATGAAGCGCTCAGAAAACAGTCCCCCAGTCCGTTCAAATAGAAAGTTTTGAGGGTAGCTAAGGCACAAACAACCCCAGGAAAACATTGTGCTTCAAAATACAGGTGAATATTCACCCTCCCCCCCCCAAAATTCATCTCAGTCCTTCCAGTGTTTGAAAAATGTCCTGATGAGAAAGAGAAAGGACATAGTGTAAGCTATGTGATGCTAACACACATCAGAAGACATGAATCACACTTACAGGATACGTACATGTAGGGATTACTTTATCTATACTCAGACAAATGCCTTGTATATTCATTCCTATCTTATCACTGATACTGTGGAGTTTAGATAATAGACAGTAAAACCGTGGTGACATTTTCAGGATTGTATATAGGGTTTATTTTGTGTCACTTCCTTATAGGAAGTATTGATAGCATTCACAGGTAAAATAACAAATAGCTCAGGGTGTTTCACATTGATTTATATGATACACCCTGTCACTAACTGCACACCTGTCAGTATATGTGCCATGGGTTAATACACACAACTATGCAGCTGATCCAATCTTCACCTACACAAAATAACTCTCACGAATAATATCTCCTCTCAATCAGTCACAATATATCATGACATTGCTTTTCAAAAATGTAATTTGCAGTCGTTGGTCCCTATCAACTAAAGCAAATCTGCTGTAGCAAAATGTGGCTGAAAATGTAAATCACTCTCTACAAACAGTTCAATCCAAGCCCAAAGATATACTTATTCAGGTTTAGATGTAATATACGAAAGTAGTCAAGTGCTTGGTTTACAGAAAAAAAGATTATTACAAGAACAAACAATACAATTTAATCAGTTTCATCAAATAAAAAGGATAAACAACCAGAATTCCCTAACATACAGTACGTTACCAAACATGCACAGTGCCAGATTGTGCCTGGAAGGCTCTTTGAGTTGAGAATATGAGACTTTACGTCTCTAGTTGGCATAGGCCCCTCAGTCGGTTAAAATGTCATTGTTAATCACAAATGCATGCTTTTTATTCCAGAAATCCTTCTGCCTTGCAAACAGAATGGGACCACCCTTCTGGGGAGGTCCTTACCCACCCGTTTCATCAATCTCTCTATACCAGGGGCGCGCAAAATTCCTGAGCTGCGCCCCCCCACCCCCCCACCCCCACCTGGCAGCCCCACCATCCCTCATCAAGGAGCCAGCGTCATTTGGCATTGAGTCACCTGACTGCGGCGTCATTTGCCGCCACGTTGCCGTGGCGACGTGTCGCCAAAGAGCCAGCAGAGAGCAGGTGAGGGAGTTACAGAGGCCTCACGCCTCCACAGGCATTTAATTTAAATGCCTTGGGGAGGAGCGCGGGAGTCTCTGTAACCATTGCGCCCCCTTTAGAAATTCTTGCGCCCCCCAGTTTGCGCACCTCTGCTCTGTACACTTCTTTAACCCACGTTGTGCTCACTTGCATGTCATCCCCCAGAATCCCCGGCTGCCGAGCAGCGCACGGTTTGCTAAGCGATAATGGGGAATGACAGGGTTGCAGACCTGCCTGAGACGTGCAAACCCACGAGTGGTATTTTTATTTACTGTCAATCTTTCTGGGTAACATTTTAAAGGGGAAAAAAAGACTTTTAAAAATTAACTGAATATATAAAAGATTTCCTAACTTCATTTCTATAATATTTAGACGCACGCCATGTTCAGTGTTGCGCCTGTATACGTAATATGCATGCCTGATAAACGTTATGTGTTTAGTGCTCTGTCGGAGTGACAAATGGAAACCTCACATATGCAGTTTAACTAGTCCAGAATTTTTGGGCTCCATTGGACAGCTGAATGTGCTGCTTAGAAATATATGTCTTTTGTATCCTTACGCTTCACATGTGATACAAGATATATTTTATTTCTAATATAGACCTCAAACTAAATGTGACCTATTCGTCACCTCTCTGTAATTCACAGTAAAAGTCTACACGGATCACAACGGTGATCCAAAACACCAGCACGGCACAGGAGTAGAAAAACTAAAACATGTAGCCCGATGTTTCCAGACCCCTGAAGAAGGTTCCACCAGGAGACCGAAACGTCGGGCGTACATGTTTGCTTGTTGGACTGAATTTTTTATTTGTTCTACTCCTGTGCCGTGCTGGTATTGTGGGTTCGTTATAGACTGACCGTTACCCCTTTTTGCCTTGCACCATCTGCCTGTATAGGCACTCTACCTAGTGTGTGCCGCCATTTATATGCTGGTTCACATATATGTGAGGTCCCTTACTGCAGTGATTGTGGGGACCCTAGTCCGCTAGTCGGTTTATTATTGGAGCTATATCAGCAGCTTTCACCTATTCTATTTGGGCTTATTCAGCCATTCAACCACAGGGGGGTTGCACCACAGGATTCTCCTATCAAGATATATTTTTTGTCTTAAAAGGCTTTTTTTTGCAGCACCACACATTTGCTATTTTACCTTACTAATGCTGTATATACCTGCTGTCTCACCGAGATCTGAGCCTCCGCTAACTTGGAGCCTGGGGCAACAATAGTAAATGGCAGCGCCTCCACTTGCCCAGGATCCCCTAGATGTGAGATTCCCCTGGACAAGAACAATAATAACAAACCACAAGTATATGTAACAGTTTACTATATATATATATATATATATATATATATATATATATATATATATACACACACGTTGGGCCTAATAACACATATGCATGAAATAACATTAGCGAACATACACACTTATATGGCAGTTATAACCTTGAATGACATATACACATATAAGAATGATATAGCTGTATACCAGTAGTTCAGAGTGCACCCACTGTGCAAGTGTCCCTTCCCCACCACCGTGTGCACCCCACACCGTGTCCAATGTACTGGACCAGTCCCTTGGTCACTTAACCTTTAGTGTCCCCAAGAAACCCACCCCCCAAGGCGGGATCAGCGCCTGTAGGTACCGGTGTTGGTGCATTTTATAATAATACCTGCTGGGCGCTCCAGCACCTGGTCGCTGATACTTCGAAAAGGATCCGCAGATCCAGCGTCGTCTCTCACGAGTAGTTCCTCACTGTCAGGGAGGTCTCTCACGAGGCTTGACTCCGCAGTGCAGTCTGATCCCAAACTACAGATCACTTTGTAGCGCAGGAAAATGCTGTGTCCCTGACTGCTACTATCAGTAAATGGTAAAGTCCCTATCTAGGGCTGTTCCCTGCAGTACCACAAGCTTGTGGTGACTCAGGGAATGAGCTGAGGCCTAGGGGGATATTCTGGCCTATGCAGTGGGACACTGACCCCATGCACTATGCACCTCCTCTCCCCTTGCCTCCCAGCACCAACTGTCACCAACTGCCTCTTTTCTCCAGCGCGCGGAATGTTTCAGAATCAGAGAGCAGAGAGTTCTGACAACCCCATTGGCTGCTGTGACCACCTGGTATCCCAACTCCCTGAGGCTCATGGGACTTGTAGTCTTCCCTGGTAGTGGCCGCCGCTAGGGATGCTCCTATCTAAAATGGCCGCCTCTCCTGTATCACTGCGCATGCGCAACTCTATCTGTAGGGGCCGCCGCAACTATCGTGCTACTGTGCATGTGCGAATTGCGCCTAACATGGCGGCACCCTGAGCCAATACTTATGGGAGTCCCCGGCGCCGCGGCCGCCCCGACAGCTCCTACTAGCACCAGGGTAAGAAGGGGTGGTACATGACCTATTCGTCACCTCTCTGTAATTCACAGTAAAAGTCTATACGGATCACAATGGTGATCCAAAACACCAGCACGGCACAGGAGTAGAAAAACTAAAACATGCAGCCCGATGTTTCCGGACCCCTGAAGAAGGTTCCACCAGGAGACCGAAACGTCGGGCGTACATGTTTGCTTGTTGGACTGAAATTTTTATTTGTTCTACTCCTGTGCCGTGCTGGTATTGTGGGTTCGTTATAGACTGACCGTTCCCCCTTTTTGCCTTGCACCATCTGCCTGTATAGGCACTCTACCTAGTGTGTGCCGTCATCTTGTGTACAGGCTCTCTACCTAGTGTGTGCCGCCATCTTGTGTACAGGCACTGTACCTAGTGTATGTCGCCATCTTGTCTACAGGCACTCTACCTAGTGTGTGCCGCCATCTTGTGTACAGGCACTCTACCTAGTGTGTGCCGCCATCTTGTGTACAGGCACTCTACCTAGTGTGTGTCGCCATCTTGTGTACAGGCTCTCTACCTAGTGTATGCCGCCATCTTGCCTTATTCACAGGGGACATTTCAAGGATGTGCGGTTCCCTTGAGGCTGACAGCCAGGGTACTGTCACCAGACTTCCATAATATACATATTTCACTTTGAGTGGTCCACCAATGATAACCCCCAGGTTACGCTCACTGTGAGTGGTCCACCAATGATAACCCCCAGGTTACGCTCACTGTGAGTGGTCCACCAATGATAACCCCCAGGTTACGCTCACTGTGAGTGGTCCACCAATGAGAACCCCCAGGTTAAGCTCATTTTCTAGATCCACACAGAACCAGGAAGGGACTTGACCTGTCATTAAAAAAAAATAATCCCTCTGACGTGCTAGATTTATTCAAATACTTAATCTCTCACAACATTTGTTACACAACCCTTTTTTTAAACTAATAAAACAAAGTGTCTCATTTCTGCCACTCTTAGATTTCTCATCATGTCTGTGTACCCGCCCATACAAAGTTATTTCTTTTTAAAATATATATTTATTTTGCGTGTTTTTCAAAGTTTCTGATGGGACCTTGTATCTTAATATACTGTAATACTATTAAAAGTTATATTTTAGCATTCAACTATATCATCTCTACTTGAGTGCATTATCTAACATAGTATTCTGTGTTTTTGGAGTGTTCTACAGTACATTGGAACCCACTTGACTTGCACCTCCTCATCACCCATGTCCTATAACTGCTCCCCTCAGGGGATAGTGAGGAGAAAAGGTGAAACCCCCACGCCCAGGGGCCTAACCAAGGTGGATCTGATTCATAAGCTTCAAACATTCATTGTTATACCTCGTTTCTCTGTTCTGGGGTAACGGGACATGATCTGTGGGAGTCCTGAGACTTATCTCTTACAGCTGCATAGCCGTGTGACAGGTGTATGAAAGAGCTCAGAGTTTGGTCCATCACGCCATACAGACAATCCCCTGCACCTATAATGCATCCACTGATACAGCTAATCCCAGGTACCATTTATAAGTGATTTACTTAAAGGGGGTGTGACTTGTATACGTTCTGGAATAGTGTTGGTAAAGGGAACACACGTGCCCCAAAAGTTAACCCTACTGGCTGCCAGAACAAGGCAACACTTCTTGGTGGCCATTCTGCACCTTAAAATGTTATATTTTAATGGTCATATTGTGATAACATCCTCTTTCTAGAACGTGAGCAATGGGAGCTGGTCTATATCAAGTCTCGTTGTCCACCTGTGTGGGCCACTCCCCCTGACGTGATGGACCATCTGCACTGACATGCTGCACCTTCACATGATACAGCTGGAGGGCTAGTTCACCTGGTTAACCTCCCGCTTGCCTTACTACACCTACTGTACAACTTTTTTTTTTTTTTATAACTTGTATTTTTATTGAGGTATAAGGTACAGGAGCATAATATAACATAACATTGATATAAGCAATGAGAACAATATTCAGCTAATCCATAGAGATGTTACATTGCACTGGGGGTACAACTTGACTTTTTTATGGCTATATCAGGACAGACTCCATCATGTTTTCTCTGATAAACCTGGTTGGACCAGCTTTGCAGAGAAACATTCACTCATGCCTTCCGTCATTTGCAAAGCCAATGGGTATGGTAAAGCTTGTGACGGCTCACTGCACAAGGAACGTCTTTTCACGCACTGCTCCGCTTTCTGACCGTGTGTGAGTCAGATGGAAGAACGCGCCTCCTACATTTTTACGCAGATTGTCGGCCAGGATCTGACAGATTTGTGGACAGTAGTAAAAGTTAAAAAAAGAAACTGGCAATGTATCATACAGGTGTCATGTAACCCCCCACCCCACTCATCCCGTCCTCCTGCACCTCGCCCACATGCTCATTGGACAAAAGTCAAAGCAATACACCATGATGCGTCAATGCAAATAGACACAGGGTTAAATTGACTCTCCAAGGCCAACACTTCGGGTGCAAACATCAGTGCCGGATTTATCCAAGCTAAAGACCTCGCTGATTTCAGTGGGATCTCTTTGTTCTTTAGGTAGGACGACAACACTAAGGAGTCTGAAGGACCACTACTTTTTTATCTACAAAAATGAGAATACTACAAGGTTTTTTTTTGTTTTTACACACATATATATATTCTGATTTCTTTCTAAAGAAAGGACATTTATTTCAAAATAAGGTATCCCCTGACCTGGTTTTCTAATAGTACACGGGAAGTAGAAATGCATAAGTTTTCATCTATGAAGACCTCAGCTGTCTACATTTCTCCAGCACCAGTAGTTACTAGAAAGGTTTTTATAATATAAATATTGTATACAGTACATCTTTCTAAATGAAGGCCTAAAAGAATTGTCACAATTTTAAGAATACGTAGATTTTAGACTTGGTACAACTGGGTTTTTTTGTTGTCATTTTGACCACTATATTTAAGTAATTCATTAGAGGGTTTTTTTGCCACCGTTTTTTATCTGGAAACGTTCTCGTTCCTCCTCGCCCCATCACGTCAATTATCCCACAACGTCCAGCCCAAAATAACTTGCACAACGTCACATTGGGCATCTATGGAACATCAAATCTGCCCTTTCACAGACTCCCAGACCCTGAGTCATAAGTGCAGTCCCGGTGGCTTGCCGTGAAGAGGTTAATGACATACAGTGCAGTAGTTACACCCAAATGACTAATTTGGTTTAAATGTATTTCTTTTTTAAACCCCCTTTCTTTCCATGTTGTTTTAAGGCCGCCCTGACTGGGAGGCGCACAGAGCTGTCGCCTCCAGTCCTGTCCTGTGAACTCCCAGACCCATCTCCTTCACCTTATAGAGCTGAGAAGCCCGAGGAGCTGAATGTTCCGCCCCATAACACACCTTCACAGTGACACGGGAGGAATAGGTCTGGGGCATTTCTGACATTTCTAGTCATTCGTTTATCCCGAGGCTTCTCACACAGCTTAATAATACAGCACTGACTGCCAGTCTTGGGGAATGATTATAGAAAATAATTAAGAATATTAGACACTTCTTTCTTTTTCATAATCTCCGGTTGTCGGTGCGGGTATTTGTGTCTGCCTTGGCATACACTCTCTCCTGTTGTTGGTGCGGGTATTTGTGTCTGCCTTGGCATACACTCTCACTCCTGTTGTCGGTGCGGGTATTTGTGTCTGCCTTGGCATACACTCTCACTCCTGTTGTCGGTGCGGGTATTTGCGTCTGCCTTGGCATACACTCTCTCTCCTGTTGTCGGTGCGGGTATTTGTGTCTGCCGTGGCATACACTCTCACTCCTGTTGTCGGTGCGGGTATTTGTGTCTGCCGTGGCATACACTCTTTCTCCTGTTGTCGGTACGGGTATTTGTGTCTGCCTTGGCATACACTCTCTCTCCTGTTGACGGTGCGGGTATTTGTGTCTGCCTTGGCATACACTCTCCTGTTGTCGGTGCGGGTATTTGTGTCTGCCTTGGCATACACTCTCCGTTTGTCGGTGCGGGTATTTGTGTCTGCCTTGGCACACACTCTCTCTCCTGTTGTCGGTGCGGGTATTTGTGTCTGCCTTGGCATACTCTCTCCTGTTGTCGGTGCGGGTATTTGTGTCTGCCTTGGCATACAGTACACTCTCCTGTTGTCGGTGCGGGTATTTGTGTCTGCCTTGGCATACACTCTCTCTCCTGTTGTCGGTGCGGGTATTTGTGTCTGGCTTGGCATACACTCTCTCTCCTGTTGTCGGTGCGGGTATTTGGGTCTGCCTTGGCATACACTCTCACTCCTGTTGTCGCTGCGGTATTTGTGTCAGCCTTGGCACACACTCTCTCTCCTGTTGTCGGTGCGGGTATTTGTGTCTGCCTTGGCATACACTCTCACTCCTGTTGTCGGTGCGGGTATTTGTGTCTGCCTTGGCACACACTCTCTCTCCTGTTGTCAGTGCGGGTATTTGTGCCTGCCTTGGCATACACTCTCACTCCTGTTGTCGGTGCGGGTATTTGCGTCTGCCTTGGCACACACTCTCACTCCTGTTGTCGGTGCGGGTATTTGTGTCTGCCTTGGCACACACTCTCACTTCTGTTGTCGGTGCGGGTATTTGTGTCTGCCTTGGCAACACCCTCTCTCCTCTTGTTGGTGCGGGTATTTGTGTCTGCCTTGGCATACACTCTCACTCCTGTTGTCGGTGCGGGTATTTGTGTCAGCCTTGGCATACACTCTCACTCCTGTTGTTGGTGTGGGTATTTGTGTCTGCCTTGACACACACTCTCACTCCTGTTGTCGGTGCGGGTATTTGCGTCTGCCTTGGCATACACTCTCTCTCCTGTTGTCGGTGCGGGTATTTGTGTCTGCCTTGGCATACACTCTCTCTCCTGTTGTCGGTGCGGGTATTTGTGTCTGCCGTGGCATACACTCTCACTCCTGTTGTCGGTGCGGGTATTTGTGTCTGCCGTGGCATACACTCTTTCTCCTGTTGTCGGTACGGGTATTTGTGTCTGCCTTGGCATACACTCTCTCTCCTGTTGACGGTGCGGGTATTTGTGTCTGCCTTGGCATACACTCTCCTGTTGTCGGTGCGGGTATTTGTGTCTGCCTTGGCATACACTCTCCGTTTGTCGGTGCGGGTATTTGTGTCTGCCTTGGCACACACTCTCTCTCCTGTTGTCGGTGCGGGTATTTGTGTCTGCCTTGGCATACTCTCTCCTGTTGTCGGTGCGGGTATTTGTGTCTGCCTTGGCATACACTCTCCTGTTGTCGGTGCGGGTATTTGTGTCTGCCTTGGCATACACTCTCTCTCCTGTTGTCGGTGCGGGTATTTGTGTCTGGCTTGGCATACACTCTCTCTCCTGTTGTCGGTGCGGGTATTTGTGTCTGCCTTGGCATACACTCTCACTCCTGTTGTCGCTGCGGTATTTGTGTCAGCCTTGGCACACACTCTCTCTCCTGTTGTCGGTGCGGGTATTTGTGTCTGCCTTGGCATACACTCTCACTCCTGTTGTCGGTGCGGGTATTTGTGTCTGCCTTGGCACACACTCTCTCTCCTGTTGTCAGTGCGGGTATTTGTGCCTGCCTTGGCACACACTCTCACTCCTGTTGTCGGTGCGGGTATTTGTGTCTGGCTTGGCATACACTCTCTCTCCTGTTATCGGTGCGGGTATTTGTGTCTGCCTTGGCATACACTCTCACTCCTGTTGTCGCTGCGGTATTTGTGTCAGCCTTGGCACACACTCTCTCTCCTGTTGTCAGTGCGGGTATTTGTGCCTGCCTTGGCATACACTCTCACTCCTGTTGTCGGTGCGGGTATTTGTGTCTGCCTTGGCACACACTCTCTCTCCTGTTGTCAGTGCAGGTATTTGTGCCTGCCTTGGCATACACTCTCACTCCTGTTGTTGGTGTGGGTATTTGTGTCTGCCTTGACACACACTCTCACTCCTGTTGTCGGTGCGGGTATTTGCGTCTGCCTTGGCATACACTCTCTCTCCTGTTGTCGGTGCGGGTATTTGTGTCTGCCTTGGCATACACTCTCTCTCCTGTTGTCGGTGCGGGTATTTGTGTCTGCCGTGGCATACACTCTCACTCCTGTTGTCGGTGCGGGTATTTGTGTCTGCCGTGGCATACACTCTTTCTCCTGTTGTCGGTACGGGTATTTGTGTCTGCCTTGGCATACACTCTCTCTCCTGTTGACGGTGCGGGTATTTGTGTCTGCCTTGGCATACACTCTCCTGTTGTCGGTGCGGGTATTTGTGTCTGCCTTGGCATACACTCTCCGTTTGTCGGTGCGGGTATTTGTGTCTGCCTTGGCACACACTCTCTCTCCTGTTGTCGGTGCGGGTATTTGTGTCTGCCTTGGCATACTCTCTCCTGTTGTCGGTGCGGGTATTTGTGTCTGCCTTGGCATACACTCTCCTGTTGTCGGTGCGGGTATTTGTGTCTGCCTTGGCATACACTCTCTCTCCTGTTGTCGGTGCGGGTATTTGTGTCTGGCTTGGCATACACTCTCTCTCCTGTTGTCGGTGCGGGTATTTGTGTCTGCCTTGGCATACACTCTCACTCCTGTTGTCGCTGCGGTATTTGTGTCAGCCTTGGCACACACTCTCTCTCCTGTTGTCGGTGCGGGTATTTGTGTCTGCCTTGGCATACACTCTCACTCCTGTTGTCGGTGCGGGTATTTGTGTCTGCCTTGGCACACACTCTCTCTCCTGTTGTCAGTGCGGGTATTTGTGCCTGCCTTGGCACACACTCTCACTCCTGTTGTCGGTGCGGGTATTTGTGTCTGGCTTGGCATACACTCTCTCTCCTGTTATCGCTGCGGTATTTGTGTCAGCCTTGGCACACACTCTCTCTCCTGTTGTCAGTGCGGGTATTTGTGCCTGCCTTGGCATACACTCTCACTCCTGTTGTCGGTGCGGGTATTTGTGTCTGCCTTGGCACACACTCTCTCTCCTGTTGTCAGTGCGGGTATTTGCGTCTGCATTGGCACACACTCTCACTCCTGTTGTCGGTGCGGGTATTTGTGTCTGCCTTGGCACACACCCTCTCTCCTCTTGTTGGTGCGGGTATTTGTGTCTGCCTTGGCATACACTCTCACTCCTGTTGTCGGTGCGGGTATTTATGTCAGCCTTGGCATACACTCTCACTCCTGTTGTCGGTGCGGGTATTTGTGTCTGCCTTGGCACACACTCTCACTCCTGTTATCGGTGCGGGTATTTGTGTCTGCCTTGGCACACACTCTCACTCCTGTTGTCGGTGCGGGTATTTGTGTCTGCCTTGGCACACACTCTCACTCCTGTTGTCTGTGCGGGTATTTGTGTCTGCCTTGGCACACTCTCTCACTCCAGTTGTCGGTGCGGGTATTTGTGTCACCCTTGGCACACACTCTCACTCCTGTTGTCGGTGCGGGTATTTGTGTCTGCCTTGGCACACACTCTCACTCCTGTTGTCGGTGCGGGTATTTGTGTCTGCCTTGGCACACACTCTCTCTCCTGTTGTCGGTGCGGGTATTTGTGTCTGACTTGGCACACACTCTCACTCCTGTTGTCTGTGCGGGTATTTGTGTCTGCCTTGGCATACGCTCTCACTCCTGTTCTCGGTGCAGGTATTTGTGTCTGCCTTGGCACACACCCTCTCTCCTGTTGTCGGTGCGGGTATTTGTGTCTGCCTTGGCATACGCTCTCACTCCTGTTGTTGGTGCGGGTATTTGTGTCTGCCTTGGCACACACTCTCTCTCCTTTTGTCTGAGCGGTTCTTTGTGTCTGCCTTGGCATACACTCTCACTCCTGTTGTCGGTGCGGGTATTTGTGTCTGCCTTGGCATACACTCTCACTCCTGTTGTCGATGTGGGTATTTGTGTCTGCCTTTGCACACTCTCTCTCCTGTTGTCGGTGTGGGTATTTCTGTCTGCCTTGGCATACACTCTCTCTCCTGTTGTCGGTGCGGGTATTTGTGTCTGCCTTGGCACACACTCTCTCTCCTGTTGTCGGTGCGGGTATTTGTGTCTGCCTTGGCACACACTCTCTCTCCTGTTGTCGGTGTGGGTGTTTGTGTCTGCTTTGGCATACACTCTCTGTCTGCTGTTGTCGGTGCGGGTATTTGTGTCTGCCTTGGCACACACTCTCTCTCCTGTTGTCGGTGCGGGTATTTGTGTCTGCCGTGGCATACACTCTCACCTGTTTTCGGTGTGGGTATTTGTGTCTGGATCCAGGCGGCTGGCCGATGAGTGAGCAAGGATGTATAATTGGGCGCCAGGAACTTTTGTAGTATTAGGTTGGTACCTTCGGCTTATCAACTCTATTTAGTTGGTATGGAAATCCCTTTAGGAAGTGCGAGATAGGACCCATTTAAATATTAAAAAGCATTGTCTCAAATGACCAAATGTGTGTCCTTTTGGGAAGTTTTAATTGGTTAATAAAAGTTAAGTCATATTTTATTGTGATGGGATATAGTGTTCCCTTCACCCTGGGGACTTGTTCCTCATGATCCTGCAGTATTTGTTGTAACATAGTAGACACATTAATTGATGCTAAAATTCTTTTTGTAATGTTATTCTTATAAAACAATAAAGTAAAAAAATAAAGTAATATAAAACACCTGTATAAATTATGAGCTTTAAAGTAAGTCGCAGGTGCTGACTCATATGTCTTTTTTTTAAACTTTACTATTGTAAACATTCCTGCATGACAGTATTCATTTGCTTGCAGGCACTGACCTGCGGGACTGAATTACAGTTTGGTTCAAGGGAAGTTGGATTAGGTGTGGAGTAATAGCCCGAAGGGAAGTGGTATGCAGTGTGTATTGCTAGCATTGGTACAGTAAGTAAGCTTAGAGAGTGTACAGTTGGTTAATTTATTTTGATTGTGTGGGTATTGGGCGTTTGCGGCCAATTTTTTGAGAAATTGCAGTGGGTGTGAGAGCTACTGTAATTGTGCTCTAAACACACCTGATTGGTGCGAGATTTAAACAAAGGTTTGTAACGAATCCTTGAGCCTGGGAGCCCTGGGCTGCGTGACTGAATTGCAGTGTTGATTAAGTGTGGAGTTTTAATAACTAGAAGGAGTAGAAATAAAAAAAAGGGCGTCTGGGGAGCTTTAATTAATAGCTAGAGGGAGCAATATGATATCATATTCATTACTGAAACATGGTGGGATGAAACTCATGACTGGGCAGTTCATTTAAAGGGTTATTCCCTGTATCAGAGGGATCGAGCAAATAGAAGAGGAGTTGGAGTATGTTTATATGTTAAACCGGATCTAAAACCTATTACAATAGGGCCCCGCTTCTCTGCGTTCCACTAATATGGCGGTACTGTTTCCTGACCACCCATGTATTTGTCATGTTTCCGCGCATGCGCAGAAGGAGCTGACCGACTCCGCGGATGCGCAGAATGCTGCATTCTTGGACGGCGTAGGAGGGACGGGATATCGCCGGTGAACATAGCTTTTTTTGTACAGAGCGCACAAATTATGCTATGTTTCGCCTTTCGGCGGGGACTGGAACCGAACCCGCCGTATGAGTGGGGCCCACCTGTATAAGGGATGATGTTTATGAAGGGAATGATGAAAATGTAGAGACCTTGTGGATAGAAATTAGCAGTGGAGGTAAAAGTACAAAGAAATGTTTGTGGGAATATGCTATAAACCACCAAATATCTGTGAGATTGAGGAAGCTAAAATACTTTTGCAAATGGAGAAGGCATCAAAACTGGGTCATGTTTGCATAATGGGGGATTTTAATTATCCAGACATAGACTGGGGCAATGAGATTAGCATTACAATGAAAGGACGCAGGTTTTTGGGGGTGCTTAAAGATAATTACATGACCCAAATTTTTGAGGAACCTACCAGGAGAGTGGCAGTACTGGATTTGGTCATATCAAACAATGTAGAAGTAATAACAAATATTCAAGTCTTGGAACATTTGGGTAACAGTGATCATAACATGGTCTCATTTGAAATAAAATGTTCAAAAACCATATTACTTGGGTTTAACAAAGACCTTAAACGTTACAAAGTTAGATAAGTACACTTATCAGTGTATATCATAGTTGGCTTGATGACTGAGGCCCGCGCTCTTCCCCAGCCCAACTCCCGTAATCACAGTTTAAATGTTGTGGTGGTTAAATTAACACCAACAACATTTAATGCTGAATGCCGGGGGAGAGCGCGGCGCCTCAGTAAGTGCCGACATGTCCTCCTGCTGCTATGACGTAAGGGTGGACAAGAGTCCCTGTGTGTCACATGAAGTCATCTGGTGATGTTGCGTCGTCAAGGTGATACATAGTAGTAGGAGGAGATGTCAGCCCGGGAGGAGGTAAAACGCCACAGTACAGTGGTGTATACCCATGTGTAATAAATATATATAGCCTGGCCTTCGGCAGCTATGTATTCTTCTGGGCCTTTCCTCTGTCAGTCCTGTTAGAACAGGCAGTGGAAAGGTTAATTCCTTCAGTTAGCCTGTTTGCATTTCAGCTCTGAGTATTGTAGCAATATTCAGGGGCAGGCCTAAGCAACCTTTGAGCATGTTAATCCAAAGGGTGGATATGGGTTGGAACACCCCCTGATGTGTGTGAGCCAATCGGTATCCAGCTTTGAGTTGTAATGATTTAAAGTTAGAGACACTCCCTGAGGATATTCAAATTGAGACATGTTTCCTAAAATAAGTTATCAGTTAGGATGAGGAGTTAGTCTGAGAGAAGATCTTGAGGAGAGAGGACAGAGAATGGTTCTCCCCCTCTTGCCCCACCTGGGTAAGGAGGGGGGGAGGGGAAGTTAAGCTGCCATGAGCAGAATGGCAGAGAGCAAGATCAGGCCTATGATGTTCTGCTGTATGCTGTGTATGCTGCTCTGAATAAACAACCACAGAAAGAAGCTGCTGTGTGTGCGTCCCTGTTCCTGGTGTCTGGAGAATGGAGTGTCAGTGAGGGTCTCTCCTCTGGAGACCCCAGGGGATCCCTACTGGCTGGAGGCGCTGTGCACCCTAGAGAACAAGAACAAGGTAACCTGTCCCACCACCACCTCCTGTCCCTGTCCTGGTTCTCCCCACAACACCGCGGAGCCCTCAGACCTCCTGTTTGCCAGCAGGTCACAGCACCAAGACCGTGTACAGTAACCAGAAGGAGTGTACCCCACCCAATCTCATGTAGGGGGGGGGGTGAAAGATGGTTACATATAAAAGAAACAAGTCTAAAACAATGTGGCTGAATAACCATTTAGGGGGGGGGATGTTCAGGAGGAGACCGATCCCCCTGTATATTGTTACTCGCGCTAACAGAATGTTCAGGAGGAGACTGATCCCCCTGTATATTGTTACTCGCGCTAACAGAATGTTCAGGAGGAGACTGACCCCCCCTGTATATTGTTACTCGCGCTAACAAAATGTTCAGGAGGAGTCTGATCCCCCCTGTATATTGTTACTCGCGCTAACAGAATGTTCAGGAGGAGTCTGATCCCCCCTGTATATTGTTACTCGCACTAACAGAATGTTCAGGAGGAGTCTGATCCCCCTGTATATTGTTACTCGCGCTAACAGAATGTTCAGGAGGACTCTGATCCCCCCTGTATATTGTTACTCGCGCTAACAGAATATTCAGGAGGAGTCTAATCCCCCTGTATATTGTTACTCGCGCTAACAGAATGTTCAGGAGGACTCTGATCCCCCCTGTATATTGTTACTCGCGCTAACAGAATATTCAGGAGGAGTCTAATCCCCCTGTATATTGTTACTCGCGCTAACAGAATGTTCAGGAGGCGTCTGATCCCCCCCTGTATATTGTTACTCGCGCTAACAGAATGTTCAGGAGGAGTCTGATCCACCCCTGTATATTGTTACTCGCACTAACAGAATGTTCAGGAGGAGTCTGATCCCCCTGTATATTGTTACTCGCGCTAACAGAATGTTCAGGAGGAGTCTGATCCACCCCTGTATATTGTTACTCGCGCTAACAAAATGTTCAGGAGGAGTCTGATCCCCCCTGTATATTGTTACTCGTGCTAACAGAATATTCAGGAGGAGTCTGATCCCCCCGTATATTGTTACTCGCGCTAACAGAATGTTCAGGGGGAGTCTGATCCCCCTGTATATTGTTACTCGCGCTAACAGAATGTTCAGGGGGAGTCTGATCCCCCCGTATATTGTTACTCGCGCTAACAGAATGTTCAGGGGGAGTCTGATCCCCCCTGTATATTGTTACTCGCGCTAACAGAATGTTCAGGAGGAGACTCATCCCTCCTGTATATTGTTACTCGCGCTAACAGAATGTTCAGGAGGAATCTGATCCCCCTGTATATTGTTACTCGCGCTAACAGAATGTTCAGGAGGAGTCTGATCCCCCTGTATATTGTTACTCGCGCTAACAGAATGTTCAGGAGGAGTCTGATCCCCCCTGTATATTGTTACTCACGCTAACAGAATGTTCAGGAGGAGTCTGATCCCCCTGTATATTGTTACTCACGCTAACAGAATGTTCAGGAGGAGTCTGATCCCCCTGTACATTGTTACTCGCGCTAACAGAATGTTCAGGAGGAGTCTGATCCCCCTGTATATTGTTACTCACGCTAACAGAATGTTCAGGAGGAGTCTGATCCCCCTGTACATTGTTACTCGCGCTAACAGAATGTTCAGGAGGAGTCTGATCCCCCTGTATATTGTTACTCACGCTAACAGAATGTTCAGGAGGAGTCTGATCCCCCTGTACATTGTTACTCGTGCTAACAGAATGTTCAGGAGGAGTCTGATCCCCCTGTACATTGTTACTCGCGCTAACAGAATGTTCAGGAGGAGTCTGATCCCCCTGTATATTGTTACTCACGCTAACAGAATGTTCAGGAGGAGTCTGATCCCCCTGTATATTGTTACTCGCGCTAACAGAATGTTCAGGAGGAGTCTGATCCCCCCTGTATATTGTTACTCGCGCTAACAGAATGTTCAGGAGGAGTCTGATCCCCCTGTATATTGTTACTCGCGCTAACAGAATGTTCAGGAGGAGTCTGATCCACCCCTGTATATTGTTACTCGCGCTAACAGAATGTTCTGGAGTAGTCTGATCCCCCTGTATATTGTTACTCACGCTAACAGAATGTTCAGGAGGAGTCTGATCCCCCCATCTGTATATTGTTACTCGCGCTAACAGAATGTTCAGAAGGAGTCTGATCCCCCTGTATATTGTTACTCGCGCTAACAGAATGTTCAGGAGGAGACTGATCCCCCTGTATATTGTTACTCACGCTAACAGAATGTTCAGGAGGAGTCTGATCCCCCTGTATATTGTTACTCACGCTAACAGAATGTTCAGGAGGAGTCTGATCCCCCCCCCCTGTATATTGTTACTCGCGCTAACAGAATGTTCAGGAGGAGTCTGATCCCCCTGTATATTGTTACTCGCGCTAACAGAATGTTCAGGAGGAGTCTAATCCCCCTGTATATTGTTACTCGCGCCAACAGAATGTTCAGGAGGAGTCTGATCCCCCCTGTATATTGTTACTCGCGCTAACAGAATGTTCAGGAGGAGTCTGATCCCCCTGTATATTGTTACTCGCGCTAACAGAATGTTCAGGAGGAGACTGATCCCCCTGTATATTGTTACTCGCGCTAACAGAATGTTCAGGAGGAGTCTGATCCCCCTGTATATTGTTACTCGCGCTAACAGAATGTTCAGGAGGAGACTGATCCCCCTGTATATTGTTACTCGCGCTAACAGAACGTTCAGGAGGAGTCTGATCCCCCTGTATATTGTTACTCGCGCTAACAGAATGTTCAGGAGGAGTCTGATCCCCCCTGTATATTGTTACTCGCGCTAACAGAATGTTCAGGAGGAGTCTGATCCCCCCTGTATATTGTTACTCGCGCTAACAGAATGTTCAGGAGGAGTCTGATCCCCCCTGTATATTGTTACTCGCGCTAACAGAATGTTCAGGAGGAGTCTGATCCCCCCTGTATATTGTTACTCGCGCTAACAGAATGTTCAGGAGGAGTCTGATCCCCCCTGTATATTGTTACTCGCGCTAACAGAATGTTCAGGAGGAGTCTGATCCCCCTGTATATTGTTACTCGCGCTAACAGAATGTTCAGGAGGAGTCTGATCCCCCCCTGTATATTGTTACTCGCGCTATGAATTCAGTAGAATGTCCTGAATGTGTCTCTCAATGCACAAGAATGTTCTTTCAATACGCAGTACGCAAACACTCACCATTACAACGTAGTCTTGCCTCGTGGGATTGGAGAAATCTGCGGGGGAGGAGATCGAACACTTACATAGTTATTTCCAGGAGGTTCATCATGTTAGTCCATCCTGAGAAAGGTCCTGATAGATAGAAGGCCGAAATGCCGATTCACCTATTAAACCTCCAGAAAATGTCCTCCTCTTGAAATAAACATAACAACATTTATTAAGTCTGAATAAAAACATAGTAATATCAAAAATATATCATACTAGTTAAGAATGGATCTGTGTGCCGAAATAGCGAATAAAGTGCGTCAAAATTGACCGCCAAGTTCAACTTACTAAGGGCCTCATGCAGAGAGCATCGTTATTTCAAAACTCGCCATTTTTTGTACAATTTCGCGCAGAAAACTGCAGAAAATGGCGAGTTACGAAAAACGCACCAATTTTTTTTTCCTATTTCTAAAACTCGCCTCGCGGCTGGCGAGAACCTCCATCTCGCCTCCAACTCTCCGAATGCAGAGAGGTACGAACGGCATGTAGCGGCTGTTCGCGCCAAGAAAATGGCGCGATTTTCTCATTTTGCCGCGCCAGGAAAAGATGGCAAGAAGATGGCGCTCGCCGCCTATAGTAAAGGGGACAAAAAAGGCGCTATTTTTTGTTTACACGTTTCTGAAGCGCGCATCTTTCCCATTTCAACTCGCCACACGCATCCATGTTAAACATAGCAGAATGCGCACTTTTCTGCATATGGAGAATAAAACTCTCCAAAAAAGCTACTTTTTATGAAATTCGCCAATTTGAAAATTCTATGCTCTCTGCATGAGGCCCTAAGTCTGTTAATATTCGAAACATCAACACCTAATTTCTCCAGAAAGGCGGCTACTGTCTGTTGCGGAGATCGCGCGCTGTCTGTCGCAGCGAAGAAGCGTTGTCTGTCGCGGTGATCGCGCGCTGTCTGTCACTGTGATCACGCGCTGTCTGTCACTGTGATCACGCGCTGTCTGTCGCTGTGATCACGCGCTGTCTGTCGCGGCGATCACGAGCTGTCTGTCGCGATGATCACGCGCTGTCTGTCGCGGCGATCACGCGCTGTCTGTCGCTGTGATCACGTGCTGTCTGTCGCGGCAATCACGAGCTGTCTGTCGCGGTGATCACGCGCTGTCTGTCGCGGCGATCACGCGCTGTCTGTCGCGGCGATCACGAGCTGTCTGTCGCGGTGATCACGCGCTGTCTGTCGCGGCGATCACGCGCTGTCTGTCGCGGCGATTACGCGCTGTCTGTCGCGGCGATCACACGCTGTCTGTCGCGGCGATCACGCGCTGTCTGTCACAGAGATCACGCGCTGTCTTGAAATCAAACAAAAATGTAACATAACCAGCTGTGTGATCAATCTCCACAGCTATTTTTTGATAACCGGATGGCCCAGCACCTCACGTTAAGAATATGGGCTGCCAGCCATACGTCAGGAGACACTGCCAGCCATACGTCAGGAGACACTGCCAGCCCCACGTCAGGAGACACTGCCAGCCATACGTCAGGAGACACTGCCAGCCGAACGTCAGGAGACACTGCCAGCCATACCTCAGGAGACACTGCCAGCCATACGTCAGGAGACACTGCCAGCCACACGTCAGGAGACACTGCCAGCCATACGTCAGGAGACACTGCCAGCCACACGTCAGGAGACAGCCAGCCACACGTCAGGAGACACTGCCAGCCATACGTCAGGAGACACTGCCAGCCATACGTCAGGAGACACTGCCAGCCACACGTCAGGAGACACTGCCAGCCACACGTCAGGAGACACTGCCAGCCACACGTCAGGAGACACTGCCAGCCACACGTCAGGAGACACTGCCAGCCATACGTCAGGAGACACTGCCAACCACACGTCAGGAGACACTGCCAGCCACACGTCAGGAGACACTGCCAGCCACACGTCAGGAGACACTGCCAGCCACACGTCAGGAGACACTGCCAGCCACACGTCAGGAGACACTGCCAGCCACACGTCAGGAGACACTGCCAGCCACACGTCAGGAGACACTGCCAGCCACACGTCAGGAGACACTGCCAGCCGTACGTTAGGAGACACTGCCAGCCACACGTCAGGAGACACTGCCAGCCATACGTCAGGAGACACTGCCAGCCATACGTTAGGAGACACTGCCAGCCATACGTCAGGAGACACTGCCAGCCACACGTCAGGAGACACTGCCAGCCACACGTCAGGAGACACTGCCAGCCACACGTCAGGAGACACTGCCAACCACACGTCAGGAGACACTGCCAGCCACACGTCAGGAGACACTGCCAGCCACACGTCAGGAGACACTGCCAGCCACACGTCAGGAGACACTGCCAGCTATACGTCAGGAGACACTGCCAGCCACACGTTAGGAGACACTGCCAGCCACACGTCAGGAGACACTGCCAGCTATACGTCAGGAGACACTGCCAGCCACACGTCAGGAGTCACTGCCAGCCATACGTCAGGAGACACTGCCAGCCACACGTCAGGAGACACTGCCAGCCACACGTCAGGAGACACTGCCAGCCACACGTCAGGAGACACTGCCAGCCGTACGTCAGGAGACACTGCCAGCCACACGTCAGGAGACACTGCCAGCCACACGTCAGGAGACACTGCCAGCCATACGTCAGGAGACACTGCCAGCCACACATCAGGAGACACTGCCAGCCACACGTCAGGAGACACTGCCAGCCACACGTCAGGAGACACTGCCAGCCACACGTCAGGAGACACTGCCAGCCACACGTCAGGAGACACTGCCAGCCGTACGTTAGGAGACACTGCCAGCCACACGTCAGGAGACACTGCCAGCCATACGTCAGGAGACACTGCCAGCCATACGTCAGGAGACACTGCCAGCCATACGTCAGGAGACACTGCCAGCCACACGTCAGGAGACACTGCCAGCCACACGTCAGGAGACACTGCCAGCCACACGTCAGGAGACACTGCCAACCACACGTCAGGAGACACTGCCAGCCACACGTCAGGAGACACTGCCAGCCACACGTCAGGAGACACTGCCAGCCACACGTCAGGAGACACTGCCAGCTATACGTCAGGAGACACTGCCAGCCACACGTTAGGAGACACTGCCAGCCACACGTCAGGAGACACTGCCAGCTATACGTCAGGAGACACTGCCAGCCACACGTCAGGAGACACTGCCAGCCATACGTCAGGAGACACTGCCAGCCACACGTCAGGAGACACTGCCAGCCACACGTCAGGAGACACTGCCAGCCACACGTCAGGAGACACTGCCAGCCGTACGTCAGGAGACACTGCCAGCCACACGTCAGGAGACACTGCCAGCCACACGTCAGGAGACACTGCCAGCCATACGTCAGGAGACACTGCCAGCCACACGTCAGGAGACACTGCCAGCCACACGTCAGGAGACACTGCCAGCCGTACGTCAGGAGACACTGCCAGCCACACGTCAGGAGACACTGCCAGCCACACGTCAGGAGACACTGCCAGCTATACGTCAGGAGACACTGCCAGCCACACGTCAGGAGACACTGCCAGCCACACGTCAGGAGACACTGCCAGCCACACGTCAGGAGACACTGCCAACCACACGTCAGGAGACACTGCCAGCCACACGTCAGGAGACACTGCCAGCCACACGTCAGGAGACACTGCCAGCCACACGTCAGGAGACACTGCCAGCTATACGTCAGGAGACACTGCCAGCCACACGTTAGGAGACACTGCCAGCCACACGTCAGGAGACACTGCCAGCTATACGTCAGGAGACACTGCCAGCCACACGTCAGGAGACACTGCCAGCCATACGTCAGGAGACACTGCCAGCCACACGTCAGGAGACACTGCCAGCCACACGTCAGGAGACACTGCCAGCCACACGTCAGGAGACACTGCCAGCCGTACGTCAGGAGACACTGCCAGCCACACGTCAGGAGACACTGCCAGCCACACGTCAGGAGACACTGCCAGACGTACGTCAGGAGACACTGCCAACCACAAGTCAGGAGACACTGCCAGCCACACGTCAGGAGACACTGCCAGCCACACGTCAGGAGACACTGCCAGCCACACGTCAGGAGACACTACCAGCCACACGTCAGGAGACACTGCCAGCCACACGTCAGGAGACACTGCCAGCCACACGTCAGGAGACACTGCCAGCCACACGTCAGGAGACACTGCCAGCCACACGTCAGGAGACACTGCCAGCCACACGTCAGGAGACACTGCCAGCCACACGTCAGGAGACACTGCCAGCTATACGTCAGGAGACACTGCCAGCCACACGTCAGGAGACACTGCCAGCCACACGTCAGGAGACACTGCCAGCCATACGTCAGGAGACACTGCCAACCACACGTCAGGAGACACTGCCAGCCACACGTCAGGAGACACTGCCAGCCACACGTCAGGAGACACTGCCAGCCACACGTCAGGAGACACTGCCAGCTATACGTCAGGAGACACTGCCAGCCACACGTTAGGAGACACTGCCAGCCACACGTCAGGAGACACTGCCAGCTATACGTCAGGAGACACTGCCAGCCACACGTCAGGAGACACTGCCAGCCATACGTCAGGAGACACTGCCAGCCACACGTCAGGAGACACTGCCAGCCACACGTCAGGAGACACTGCCAGCCACACGTCAGGAGACACTGCCAGCCGTACGTCAGGAGACACTGCCAGCCACACGTCAGGAGACACTGCCAGCCATACGTCAGGAGACTCTGCCAGCCACACGTCAGGAGACACTGCCAGCCATACGTCAGGAGACACTGCCAGCCACACGTCAGGAGACACTGCCAGCCACACGTCAGGAGACACTGCCAGCCGTACGTCAGGAGACACTGCCAGCCACACGTCAGGAGACACTGCCAGCCACACGTCAGGAGACACTGCCAGCCATACGTCAGGAGACACTGCCAGCCATACGTCAGGAGACACTGCCAGCCACACGTCAGGAGACACTGCCAGCCACACGTCAGGAGACACTGCCAGCCACACGTCAGGAGACACTGCCAGCCACACGTCAGGAGACACTGCCAGCCATACGTCAGGAGACACTGCCAGCCATACGTCAGGAGACACTGCCAGCCACACGTCAGGAGACAGCCAGCCACACGTCAGGAGACACTGCCAGCCACACGTCAGGAGACACTGCCAGCCACACGTCAGGAGACACTGCCAGCCACACGTCAGGAGACACTGCCAGCCATACGTCAGGAGACACTGCCAGCCACACGTCAGGAGACACTGCCAGCCACACGTCAGGAGACACTGCCAGCCACACGTCAGGAGACAGCCAGCCACACGTCAGGAGACACTGCCAGCCCCACGTCAGGAGACACTGCCAGCCACACGTCAGGAGACACTGCCAGCCATACGTCAGGAGACACTGCCAGCCACACGTCAGGAGACACTGCCAGCCATACGTCAGGAGACACTGCCAGCCATACGTCAGGAGACACTGCCAGCCACACGTCAGGAGACACTGCCAGCCATACGTCAGGAGACACTGCCAGCCGTACGTCAGGAGACAATGCCAGCCCCACGTCAGGAGACACTGCCAGCCACACGTCAGGAGACACTGCCAGCCACACGTCAGGAGACACTGCCAGCCATACGTCAGGAGACACTGCCAGCCACACGTCAGGAGACACTGCCAGCCACACGTCAGGAGACACTGCCAGACGTACGTCAGGAGACACTGCCAACCACAAGTCAGGAGACACTGCCAGCCACACGTCAGGAGACACTGCCAGCCACACGTCAGGAGACACTGCCAGCCACACGTCAGGAGACACTACCAGCCACACGTCAGGAGACACTGCCAGCCACACGTCAGGAGACACTGCCAGCCACACGTCAGGAGACACTGCCAGCCATACGTCAGGAGACACTGCCAGCCACACGTCAGGAGACACTGCCAGCCACACGTCAGGAGACACTGCCAGCCATACGTCAGGAGACACTGCCAGCCACACATCAGGAGACACTGCCAGCCATATGTCAGGAGACACTGCCAGCCACACGTCAGGAGACAGCCAGCCACACGTCAGGAGACACTGCCAGCCATACGTCAGGAGACACTGCCAGCCACACGTCAGGAGACACTGCCAGCCACACGTCAGGAGACACTGCCAGCCACACGTCAGGAGACACTGCCAGCCACACGTCAGGAGACACTGCCAGCCACACGTCAGGAGACACTGCCAGCCACACGTCAGGAGACACTGCCAGCCACACGTCAGGAGACACTGCCAGCCACACGTCAGGAGACACTGCCAGCCACACGTCAGGAGACACTGCCAGCCACACGTCAGGAGACACTGCCAGCCACACGTCAGGAGACACTGCCAGACGTACGTCAGGAGACACTGCCAGCCGAACGTCAGGAGACACTGCCAGCCGAACGTCAGGAGACACTGCAAGCCACGCGTCAGGAGACACTGCCAGCCGTACGTTAGGAGACACTGCCAGCCACACGTCAGGAGACACTGCCAGCCACACGTCAGGAGACACTGCCAGCCGTACGTCAGGAGACACTGCCAGACGTACGTCAGGAGACACTGCCAGACGTACGTCAGGAGACACTGCCAGCCCCACGTCAGGAGACACTGCCAGCCACACGTCAGGAGACACTGCCAGCCACACGTCAGGAGACACTGCCAGCCACACGTCAGGAGACACTACCAGCCACACGTCAGGAGACACTGCCAGCCACACGTCAGGAGACACTGCCAGCCAAACGTCAGGAGACACTGCCAGCCACACGTCAGGAGACACTGCCAACCACACGTCAGGAAACACTGCCAGCCACACGTCAGGAGACACTGCCAGCCACGCGTCAGGAGACACTGCCAGCCATGCGTCAGGAGACACTGCCAGCCATGCGTCAGGAGACACTGCCAGCCACGCGTCAGGAGACACTGCCAGCTCTACACGTTTCCTGGCAGCAACCACTTCATCATCTCCTGAGCGGCACACCTCCCACGGAGAGCGGCACACCTCTCACGGAAAGCGGCACACCTCCCACTGAGAGCGGCACACCTCCTACAGAGAGCGGCACACCTCCCACAGAGTGGCACACCTCCCACGGAGAGCGGCACGCCTCCCACAGAGAGCGGCACACCTCCCACGCAGAGCGGCGCACCTCCCACGCAGAGCGGCACGCCTCCCACAGAGAGCGGCACACCTCCCACGCAGAGCGGCACACCTCCCACGGAGAGCGGCACGCCTCCCACAGAGAGCGGCACGCCTCCCACGGAGAGTGGCACACCTCCCACGGAGAGCGGCACACCTCCCACGGAGATCGGCACACCTCCCACAGAGCGGCACACCTCCCACGGAGAGCGGCACACCTCCCACGGAGAGCGGCACACCTCCCACAGAGAGCGGCACACCTCCCACAGAGAGCGGCACACCTCCCACGGAGAGCGGCACACCTCCCACAGAGAGCAGCACACCTCCCACGCAGAGCGGCACACCTCCCACTGAGAGCGGCACGCCTCCCACAGAGAGCGGCACACCTCCCACGCAGAGCGGCACCCCTCCCACGCAGAACGGCACCCCTCCCACGGAGAGCGGCACACCTCCCACGGAGAGCGGCACGCCTCCCACGGAGAGCGGCAAGCCTCCCACGGAGAGCGGCACACCTCCCATGGAGAGCGGCAAACCTCCCACAGAGAGCGGCACGCCTCCCACAGAGAGCGGCACGCCTCCCACAGAGAGCGGCACGCCTCCCACGGAGAGCGGCACAGCTCCCACGCAGAGCGGCACACCTCCCACGCAGAGCGGCACACCTCCCACGCAGAGCGGCACACCTCCCACGGAGAGCGGCACACCTCCCACGCAGAGCGGCACACCTCCCACGGAGAGCGGCACACCTCCCACGCAGAGCGGCACCCCTCCCACGCAGAGCGGCACACCTCCCACGGAGAGCGGCACGCCTCCCACGGAGAGCGGCACGCCTCCCACGCAGAGCGGCACGCCTCCCACGCAGAGCGGCACGCCTCCCACGCAGAGCGGCACGCCTCCCATGGAGAGCGGCACGCCTCCCACGGAGAGCGGCACGCCTCCCACGCAGAGCGGCACGCCTCCCACGCAGAGCGGCACGCCTCCCACGCAGAGCGGCACGCCTCCCACGGAGAGCGGCACGCCTCCCACGGAGAGCGGCACGCCTCCCACGGAGAGCGGCACACACCTGAAATCTCTGGCTATGCCTCAAAAATGGGACATTTCTTTTATCACAGATAAGATTTTACTATCTGACTATTCTATGGGACTTTATATTAATACAGGCTGTTAGGTACCACTGATTACATTTGTTTATTTGATATGTCACTGTATTATTTATACATTTTTGGATAATAATTATCCCATAATTTTTGTATTCACATTTGATTTATATCTTTATTTTTCTTAGGTGATCACTTTAGCAGCCCACTATTACATTCCCTTCAATATGCTATGTTTTACATGGCTGTGAGTACGGGCACCTTGTGGGTACATTTCTTACGGTTATTATTTTGTGATAAAGTACACATTTTAATGTTCAGTTGCATCCTCATGGAAGATGGTATCGCCCGCCACAAAAGAAAATGTAAAGAAAAAACTAAATGAGGTCACGATAATGGAAAAGCTTACGGCCTTCCTCAAACGCTCAATGGAAAGTTTCTATAAAATATGGGAGCCTTGGCTGACCCACTAACCCAACCCAAAATATACCCTGCTTGGTAATATGAGCGTAGGAAGGCCTCAAAGCATAGATGAAGGAGTCCCAGCAGTCGAGAGGAGGGGGGACACTTAAAGCAGCATTCTGCCCGTTTTTTGTTTGCTTCTTTAAATCTAATTAGTGGCGTCTCCGACGCCCAGAAGCCACACAGCGCCCCCGGCCTGGCATTGGGCAAAATATGTACTAACTGGACACAAACTGGTGGCTGGGTCAGGGCTCAGCGCTGTCAGCTGATCATTGTGTGGCTTTCTATTGGTGATCCCACAGCCATGTTTGTAGTCTGGCAGCCATATTTGCATTTTTATTGTGTCGATATCGGCAACAACAAAAAAAACTCCAAATATCTCAAGAACCGCCTGGTCTCGGATGTTGAGGGACCACGAATAAGCTCCGTGCGACCCTTCTAGTTGAGGAACTAATCCCTTTCTAGAGGAATGCTCTTTTAACGTGAAATTAACCTAACTTACCGTCTCGTTAACACTATTAGTGTATCATCTTTTTTCCTACATTTTTAATTACATTTGGCGTTACTTCTTCCCAGAGAATAAAATAGGGCATTTAAAGTGTTTGGATGGGTGTAACGCCCCAGTTAGGAATAATTTAAATAACTTGGCGTCTGTTCCCGGCGTTATTTCCCTCTACTTTCTCTCCCCGCTTTAGATTTATTTCGGGGTCTGGATAGGAGTATCCCCGACACAGGCACATTGTCACGTTATTGGAAGTTAATGCCACGTTATTCTATTTATGTGATGTTAATAAGAGGGGGTTGGGGTGCTGCATTTGCATATAATTATCTCTGAGGATACCATGTTAATTCAGGAACATAAAGTCTATTCCTGTTTAAGGTAACATCACATTATTAGCCTGGATTTAACAAAGCTTTGAGAATCCGACCCTAAGAACCTGTTACCATGTAGCGTGCTGTGTGCTGTGTGCTGTGTGCTGTGTGCTGAAGAGGCAGAGGTCCAAGCATGGGGTCGTAGGCTCCTTAAGGGCTGCAACGTCCTGATTGGCGTGAGCTGGGGGGGTAGGCTAACCCCTCGCCCTTCCCCCTCGGAGTGGGGAAGGGTGCTTGTCCCCTCCCATTCAGGGGGAGGGGGGAGAGGGTATAACGTGTGGGCCCCCAGGGGAGAGAGACAGAGCTAACGGAATTCCCACCCACCCATCCCCAATGTTTTGCTATTGTATTAAACTGTTTGGAGTATTATTAACATGGTTTTGTATCACACAGGAGCAGTTTGTCTCCTCGTCACAGCGCCAGCCAAGCTCTGGAGACGGAGAACGGGCGAGGACTTTAGGGTCTGTCCGTCAGCTGGAGCCCTTAGAACAGCTCGGCAGGCTGGAGGTGCCGGCTGGAGGGCCGGGCCGGCCTATGCCCAATCAACGCTGGTAAAAGGCTGGGCGCCAGCTTTAGGGCTGGGCCTAAGCTGACCCTAGGGGTGGGAGGGCGAGGGAAGCAGCCCAACATCGGCTGATAAGGATCTCCCCCTCCCACTTTACTGTGCTTTGGGCGGGGGGGGGGGGGAGGCGCGGCCATTTGCTGGCTGCTGGGCAAGGATCTCCCCCCCCCATTTTGCATGGAGCATGCTGGGCTGGCGGGCAGGCTGGTAGGATTTTAACAGCGGATGTTAAAATAAAGCTGTGACCTTTTCTTCCAACATTGTGTGGTCTCGCATTATTTGGTTTAGCGTCACAAAGGAGGGGCGGCGCATAAAGCCTTTATGTGGGCTGCGTGCTGCGTGCTCACTTTTGCTGCGCTTTGGGTTGGCTCATGTGGGCGTCTCCACCTCCCAGTCTCAGTCTGTTGTATTCAGACCAGTCGGGCTACATTCCCCGTGTCAACTTTCTATGAGATTTCTAGGTTCTGTCTCCAGTTTGCTGCCTCATGAAAACATTTGAACTCAAAATGATATCACTGACACACACAAAAAAGAGGTCTTAGTGCTGATAAAGGGTTTCTTACTCACTACCAGCATTTTGTTTCATGTTTCTCCCTATCTCTTCATTGATCTTACTATTGAACCCCTCCCCCCCCTTCACACTGCTGATGGATGGTCCTACGTACCCTCCACATTTCTCACTATCCAGTTCATTCATTTATTGCCCTGTTTGTTTCTTTACTATCCCCTATGCCAGGGGTGGGGAACGTCCGGCCCGAGAAATCATTTGGTCCGGCCCCCGAGAAGCAAGCCTGCAAGAAAGGTTAAAAAAAACAAAAAACCTCCCCCTCTCCTGATTGGCTGCCCGTGCTGTCACTCTGCCAAGATTTTATTTTTGGCCCGCCTCTTCCGACATGGAGCAAGTGTAGGGTGCAAGCCGGGTCTCCCCTTCCCTCAGCACTGCCCCCCTCCCTTCTCCTCCAATAATGCCGGGCTCCTTAGGCTCCGCCCCTCTGTCCCTCCCTTTAGCTCCGCGGGCCTGCCAGTCTCATCTGCAATGGCCATGCTGCTCCAGCAGCCCATCCACGGGCCCCAGGTAACCCACATGCCCCCTTATACTCCCTCCCAGGCACCTTACCCACCCCAAGGGGGGAGAGGCCTTATGTTTGTGTGTGTTTGCAGAGGTGGGCTTATTGTGTGTGTCTGCCTCTGTCACTGTGTGTCACTGTGTGTGTGTGTGTGTGTGTGTGTGTGTGTGTGTGTGTGTGTGTGTGTGTGTGTGTGTGTGTGTGTGTGTGTGTGTGTGTGTGTGTGTGTGTGTGTGTGTGTCAATGTCACTGTGTGTGTCTGGCACTGTCACTGTGTGTGTCTGGCACTGTCACTGTGTGTGTGTCTGGCAATGTCACTGTGTGTGTGTGTGTGTGTGTGTGTGTGTGTGTGTGTGTGTGTGTGTGTGTGTGTGTGTGTGTGTCACTGTCTGTGTGTGTGTGTGTGTGTGTCTCACTGTCTCTGTGTGTGTCACTGTTACTGTGTGTGTGTGTCACTGTCACTGTGTATGTCTCACTGTCAGTGTGTGTGTGTCACTGTGTGTGTCTCACTATCACTGTGTGTGTGTCACTGTCACTGTGTGTGTCTCACTATCACTGTGTGTGTGTCACTGTCTGTGGCTGTATCCTCCCCTCCAAATTCCATCAACATGGCTGCGCGACGTCACGTAATGCCCATTGCCATAACATGCATAACGCGGCATCAAGTTGACATGACAAGGGGACGTATTATGGCGCAGAGGCATCACGTGATGCCACATTGTCATGGCAACATGTCACTGCCTGACGTCAGTGTCTCGTTGTCATGGCAACGGGGTGCGTCACGTGATGTAATTTGTTTTATAAATAATTTTTTAACGTGGCCCGGTTTTTCATATTGAAAATCTGGTCACCCTAAGCAAGTGGTAAGTCTGCTCCATGCCTCCGATTTCCCCCCCTCCTGGCGCACGTCCAAGTCCAGAGCAGCAGCCGCCTGAGGTGATGAAGATCCTGAGTATTACCCGGGCGGCGCGGGTAAGCAGCGCTCCGGGGGGGGGGGGGGGGGGGGAGAGGGTATAAGCGGAGTGGGGCTTGGGGGATGGGGGGGAAGGGGGTATAAGAGGAGTGGGGCTTGGTGGATGGGGGGGGAAGTGGGTATAAGAGGAGTGGGGCTTGGAGGATGGGGTGGGGGTATAAGAGGCTTGGGGGATAGAAGAACGAGTCTGCGGAGGGAGAGACACCTCACTACCGTCTCTCCTCCCCGCACCGGGCAGCAGCTGCGGAGGAGGGCACCTGCCCCACAGTGCCGCAGTGTAAGAGGAGAGGGAGCTATGCAGGGCCCTGACAGGGGAAGGGCAGGAGGGCCCTGGGACACCACCAGGCCTGACGCCTAATCCCAGCATCATTGGTCTCCTTGACTTCAATACATGTTGTATGATTAACTTTTGCAGACACCCCCCCCCCTAATGATCTGTGCCCCATAAAATGACTCCGTGTGATCTAAGCTGTCAGACCGTCCCTCATGCATCTCAAATTGCCACTTCTTGCAGCTGATTGTCATTCTTGTTTAGAGAGTGTCTGAAAGTGAGTGACAGAGAGTGTGTATGAGTGAGAGGGTCTGAGAGAGTGTGTGATTCCCCCCCCCTGCTCCGATTTTTGTGTCTGTGAGAATACAGACGCCAACCCACAGTCAGTCATAGTCACCCACCACCCAAGTGTCAGTCAGTCACCCAAGTGTCAGCCAGTCAGTCAGTCAGTCACCCAAGTGTGAGCCAGTCAGTCAGTCAGTCACCCAAGTGTCAGCCAGTCAGTCACACAAGTGTCAGCCAGTCAGTCACCCACCCAAACCTGGAAAACCAATTGCGAGTAGCAACATCATCAATACCAGCTAACATCACATGCCTCACCAAAGAGAAGCAGTTCCAGCCATCACATTAGGGGTGAGTTAATTAAATGTTTGACCAAATATAGCAGGCTAATTTTTAAGTTGATAATTTTGTATGGCCCGCGAATGATGTTATAAATATCCAAATGGCCCTTGGCAGAAAAAAGGTTCCCCACCCCTGCCCTATGCCATTCACAGTCTCAAGGTTCAACAAAGTATCCGGCCGGCTGCTCCTCTTTCTCTTACCGAACACCCCATAACTGGAACAATCTACCGGCCACTTTTAAAGCCGCTTGGAGGCTAAGCTCTTTCATAACTAAAGCTGTCTCACATTTGAATCTGGGCTGTAACTGTGTCATATGCCTATAATCCTATATTATCATTAACTGTTCATGCAATGTCTTTATACATAATGTTCATTTAATGTAACCATGTATTTGTCACCATGTATTATTTGTCATAACTCTATGCCCAGGACATTCTTGAAAACGAGAGGTAACTCTCAATGTATTACTTCCTGGTAACACATTGTTTTATAAATAAATTCCTTCTACCTCATATATTTAAGATTGTTATCTGTGTGTTTACATCTGTGTTATTAAACTTCTGGAATATTGTGTAAATCAGTATTTCCGTCTGAAGGAAGAGAGGAGAACTCTCCAAAGCTTGTCTTATAATATCAATTATTAGAAGATTATCCAAGGATAGCAGCGGAGCACAGCCGAACGACGGGATCATCACCAGCAATGAGAGGGTTAAAATTCTTCTTTATTGAAACATGGTGCAGTGGGGGAGACAGCAAAAAACTCTAACGCGTTTCAGGCTATGCAGCCCTTTTTCAAAGAGTGAAATTGCGTCTCCACTACTCGCAGCTTTAAAGGGGAAACCCCGCCCACTTTTCCCAGAGATGCCGTGCGGTTTTCGCGCGAGTGCTATTGAGTCTCTGATTGGTCAGAGTAGCCCTCCAACTGGGAACTAGAGCGGAGAGGCGTCTCTGGTAGCTGTGGATACCAGCTAGCCTTCTGCTTGGTCAGAGTTGATCTCCAATCAGATTACTGATTTGGAGATGCATCTTTGGTGGTCAGGGTTACCCGTTCAGCCGCGGGAGTGGGGGAAATGACAGAGGGTATAACATACAATTGTGAGTGACAACAGACATATAAAAATACAAATCAATGACAACGCAATCAATTTCCTCGTATGGATAGACACAGGATGTAGAATAACCTAAAGTATATTGTTAATGTACAGTGTCTAGTTATATCAGAAAAATATATAATTCCTTCTAGCCCTTAATTTATTATCAATCAATATATAGGGCAAAGAATTGTTCATGATAATATTTAGTGATGAACAGTATGTTCCTATTTTTGTGCAGAACAATAGATGCTGAATCCATAGAGAATGAATACACAAATGCAAAGAGAAGGCAACAGAAGAAGATGGGAAGATAAATAAATAAATAAACAAGGGGGAAAGTACTCATTTATCCTCCACCTCATGAAGGAACTGAGATAAAGAGGGGCTTTTCTTTGCACCCATTTTTCAGTCCTAAAACTGTAATAAGTAACCATCACAGCACCATTTCAACTCCATCTGGGTGATAATCTGACTATAATTATGTGGCACAGCGAGTCCTTTAATTATAGCCATCCATACAGGTTACTTTAATAAAAAAACAATAGTCAGTTGGGATGGGACACGTGTAGCTAATCCAGCTATTAGTGTATCTCACAGGTATCCCAGGTGTGCTCCACAAGGGACATTAACCTGTCAACCCGGAAGTGGAAGTAGTTGCATGTTGTTACAGTTCCCCTTATAACAGACAAATAACATGGCAAAACAATGGGTGCAAAAACATTATTTGTACATTTAATTACTTGAGCCATTCAATAGCTACCCCGCAGCCAGCGACAAATACAGTCACTGTGCCGTCTGCCAGACACTTACTGAATTGAAGTTCAAATAAATAATACTCGACAATAAGCAGACGGTTATACCACTGGCTTTCCGCATCGCACAAAGGGTTATTGGGTTGACAGGTGTAAGGCACTGCTCCCGCCCTGCTAGGTGACAGAGTGCTGCGGTGTCCTCTCATGGTGGGAGAGGCTGTTCTATAGCCCATGCTTGGTGGCAAAGTTTACAGTTGTCCTAGGAGATAGAGGCGTGCTCAGGGCCATTGGCAGGGCGGGGGGCAGCCTGGACTACTCCCACAGACGGCATACTACAGTGTAGGGCACAATCTGCAGGCTGCTGGAAGGTTTCTCCATAGAACTTCAGTGGGCTTCCACCAAGTACTTCCACAGGCCTCTGGCAGGCCCCTGCAGCAAGTCCCTATGCAGGACTTCCACAAGCTGCATGTAAGTCCATGTGGGTGGTCTCACTGTCCTCCTACACACTCTGCTCCAGGCTCCCTCCTCTGCTCAAGGCTCCCTCCTCGACGGAGCCCCGGATGCTGCCGTCCACACTCGTCCACGAGAACGCTGATTTTGGGCTGCTTTTCCTGCTTGTTATCATCTGCTCTCCCCCCCAGTTCCATAACCCCTTCTCCCTCCCCCCACAAGACAGATACCTTCTTTTCCCACCACAGACTCATACCTAGCCCCCCCACCCAAGCACATACATTCTTCACCCAGGTCTATATATTCTTCCTCTCTCTTGCCTTGTCCTGGGCCCAAATTCTGCTGGTGGCCAAGGCAGTGCTAACTCTCAACGGGGAGCAGCAGGCCACAGTGGTGTCCTCTCAAGATGGGAGAGATGGTGCTAAAGCCATTGCTTTATATTGAGAGAGAGAAGCAAGGCATGTCTCGGCCTGTTGTACAGAGCTTCAAGAGGTGTCCTGGGCCCCTCCTATCACTTTGCAGCTTCTCCTGTTCCTAGTGCTCATTCAGTCAATAGAAAGGTCTCCTGGAAATTATGGGTTAAATTAGTAGGAGGCAGATATCCATATTTACGATACCTTTTGACTTTGATGAAACAAAAAAGTGCGCTCTGTCCCAGTTATCCTTCTCTCTTCAAAACGGGCACTGCTGTCTCTCTGCTGCTCCTGTTCTCCCGTGATCAGCGGGGCAAATTCAGACAAGCACAAACACAAAGACAGGGCGCAAGAGAAATAAACAAAAAACTAAGTCAGTAAAATATTCAATAACATTTATATTAAAAAGGAACATTCATCACTTACAATAAAATAGATCATGCAGATCTGAACATCCGCTCATCAAAGGAGGATCGGGCCCTGCAGGTCCAGGACCCCGTGATTTATAGTCCCAGTTGGTAAAAGGGAGTGAGCTGTAGAACCCGCAGATGATAACAAGCAGGAAAAGGAGCCCAAAATCAGCGTCCTCGTGGATGAGTGTGGATGGCAGCATCCGGGGCTCCGTCTGTTACGCCGGTGCTGCCCGCAGACCAGACCCGTCCCTTATACTGAGGTGGGGACGTATATGTGCACCACCCGCAGCAAAAGGAGCGTGTCCGGAGTGTGGTGTTTTAGGCGTTGCCAGGCCAGGTGGTGTTTAGCTTTAGCAATACTTGCCGGTACCGGTAAAGAAGTTCCGTAGTCGTTGCCATTAGCCAAGGACAGGGATTGGAGAATTCCGGAAGGTGGGTGTCCAAGCAGGGATCGAGAGCCAGAGATTGACGTCCGCCAAGCCAAGTCGTGTCCTGAGTAAATAAAGAGAGAAAGTGCCAGAGTAGACATCCGCAAGTGGAGACTATGACGAGCGATGTGGGAATGGCAGGACAGGCATAATATAGTGAGGCTGGCGGATAGGGAGAGGGGGCAGACCTGGAGGAGTGCATGGAGCTGTCCTGGATAGGCTGCCTAAAGATGAATACAGGTGAGCAGTCTTTGTGCCTGATTGAATTCTGTGAGAGTGTTGGGGGCGGGGCCTCACTGCAGGAGCAGTGAATAAATGAAGGGGCTCTGGCGCGCGCTCTGTAACGGGAGAAGGCGCGCGCCCGTGTACAGTGGCAGCCGCCATAGCTCGAGCCGCTTGCGGCTCAGCAACCGACCGCCGGGGACGAAGAGGGAGTCCCCCAACCACAGCAACCGGACGGGGCCGACGAAGGGGGCGCCCCGCAGTAGTGGCTGGGACATGAAGTGAGGGGAGGTCACGTCGCGGCCATCGTGACCCCCGGATCCTTACACCGTCGTCACTGAGTTGCGTAGCTGCGGAGTGACCACAACGCATTTCGTGTCAGAATTACGCTTCATCAGGGGATGGATCTTAACGGCCCCAAGGCATTGCTTAAGTACAAAAACAAAAAATCGTACCCGAAAGCCTATTGGGACACCATAATGTTTATTCTAAATCCTTCAATCAGTGAAAGGGCATGCAAATGAGGAACTACCCAGCACGAAGTGCAGACCTAACAAACAATTATAAAAACCTGACATAACAGCAATTGAAACAACAACACAAAGCTAATATGAAACATAATACACAGAAAATATAAATGTCATAACTAACAATCATAAAAAACCTAACACAACAACAATTAAAACAACAACACACAATACTAATGTTTGCATATGAAAATAATACAAATAAACATGAATGATGCAATAATATACACGATTATATACCATGAAATCATCCAAAGATAATGACCTTCTGTGGCATCACAAATTTCAATACTAATAATCTTCTCTAACCTAATTGTAAATACAAAAAAAAGGGAGTGAAAAAATCAAGGAATATAAAAAAATAATAATTAATCCCTACTAAATATAATAAATCAATGTAACAATATTCAAAATATTATAGCACACAAAACTCACATAATCATGATCAATATATCTAAGAAATGAGTTACAGTAAAGTGATTTAAAATGAATAACAGTAAAACAACAGAGGTAACAGCAATAAGAAAAGGGGTGAGTCCCACAAGACTCTTAACGGCGGGGGACAAAAATAATCAATTTATTAAGCAAACTGTAGACAAGACCAATGCTAACAAACTAGAATTAAAGCACTAAAAAACATTCATTTCATTCTGACGCGAAACGCGTTGCGGTGTGGTCGCTCCGCAGCTACGCAACTCCGTGACGACGGAGCCCCGGATGCTGCCTCTTCCACGAGGACGCTGATCTTGGGCTGCTTTTCCTGCTTGTTATCATCTGCGGGTTCTACAGCTCACTCCCTCTTACCAACTGGCACTATAAATCGCGGGGTCCTGGACCTCTTGACTTTGTGATGCACCTCTGAAATCTTGCAACATATTTACCTCCCCTGCCTCTCGTAGGAGACTGTTCCATGCATCCACTACCCTTTAAGTTTAAAAAACAAAACAAAAGTGTCCTCATGTTTACCCTGAGATTGCCGCACTCTGAACCGGAAATCCCAGTATTCCTCTGCAGAGCGGCGTACTGTAGATATTATGACTATTGACTACAGATGCAGCGGCCGTTATCCGAACATTTCACGGTTTGTATTCCTGGGCGTACCCAGGTCGTGCCGCGTGATTTCTTCAAACTTTCCCGCGTTAAGACGCGTGTTTACTAGTGTTTTTATCGGGTGCAGAAAATGGCATTTTAGTGTTGTCTGCCAGGTAGCAAGGATTGCCGTTCACCAGGTTTTCACTGACGGTCGGACCGTTATTGTAAGCCGGGGCCGGTGCTGGTGCCGGCGCCGGCACATTGCTGGATTTGGACAGGTGTGACTGGTGTAATTGGCGGCATTCGCGCGGCGGTGTTCACGGCAGAATAACGAGTGAACGCCGCGCGGAATACTGCAGAGGTCACGAGAACGGCTCCGTGAAATGTTCGGGTAACGGCCGCTGTATCTGTACATGTCAATATATATTGAGTACCAAATGTGATGGAGTTATTCACAAAGGCCTCCCAGCTGCCAAACGCTTTCAGGTTTACCAATAGAAAAACGTAACCCTGTGGCTTTTATGACAATAATCGTGCCCCAGGTTTGCACCAGAGGAATGTTCATATTGATATTTTGATAAAAGGGGGAGGATTCTTTACTAAAATTTCCCGACTACAAAACCCCAGGTGCTCCTAATGGAATCCCTTTTCTTTCATTCATCGGGTGCTGTTTTGAGCACATAGACCACGTGTGCGCCCATGTTGGAGTCATTTAAATAATTAAACCATTTGGTAAAACAAATCTGTCTGAAGACGGGACCGTCGTAGTATTGAAAGCGCACACTCTGTGTAACCACGTGCTAGCTATTATAGGTACCACTTCTCCTTTACTTTTGTTTGCATAAATTAGGAAAAGACGCCTCCAGTCCGCGTTTTGAGTCGTTATATTAACGCCCCCCATGTGGACTTCTCAGTCACAAAACCGGACATCTGTACCTACAGTATGCAATGAGTTAGCGCTATAACTCCACCATTATCACAACTCTACATGGGCCCCAAGGTTTAATGTCCCGGTTCCATTCACCAGCTAGGGTGGCCAGGCGGCTTCTCTAAAAATACTGGAAACAATGGTGAAAGGTGCAGTGTGCTTGACACACACGTGCACACGCGTACACACACACACACACACACACACACACATACATTGCTGTTTCCTCCTCTCCTTGGGCCCAGGCTCCTGACACCGCCACCTGATTGGCTGCATTACCCAGCAGCAGCCAATCAGGATGGAGGAAGCTGCCCAGCCCCCTAGCAGCTGTCCTGTTCTCTCCCCGCTCTGGGAAATCCCGCGGCCCCCACAAGTCGGTCCAGTCACAATGTCCAGAGAAGTAATACAGGTATACACTTACATGTCCAGTGTTACCGCTAATTTTATACTGGACGGTGTCCAAATTCAGGACAGTCCGGTTCAATACTGGACACCTGGCAAACCTATGACACCAACACGTTTGCAATAAGGTGAAAAGAACTTTCTGGCTGTCATTTGTTTTTAAGAGGGATCAGCAACGCATTGCAAAGCAACGGAATTGGCCTCCGTAGCAATCATGGGGTTAATAAGCTTTCATTAATAATTACTGGAGAATTTCCTAACCAGCACAGATCACGCCCATGATGTAAATATATGTCCCACCGAGCCAAGATATAGTGTGTGGGGCGAAAGAAAGAATTGGAGACCACACTGCCTAATAAGATGCTAAACCCTAACTAATCTGAGGGGAGGGGTGCTATGGGACTGAGCTGAGGGCAAATACATAAAGAGAAAGAGTCCCTGTAAACAAGCTCTCTTCCTCCACTAGAGCAATACATTGTTTATTGTGAAAACGAGAAAACAAATGGAGTTAAAACCTAATAGATGCGGAAGTGCTATAAACCGTAATGTGCTAAGTGTAAATGGGTCCATCAGGTAAATGCCTAATGCCACTATGGTGTGGAACAAGCTGGTATGGATGTCCTTACAGTGTAGAGGCAGACACAGGTGACTCCCATGAGTCTGAGTAAGTAGCCCTTGAATGTACCCTCCACTAAATAGAGATATAATGATCCCTAAAGAATCACTGTGTGTAATGGAATGATTCTCCCCCAGGACCAGGCTCTGGTCACTAAGATGCACACAATTTCCAAAATATAAAATGCTGAAAATATTAGTTAAATAGCATTTAACTCTTTGGGTGCCACTGAGTCCTGCCCCTTTCTGCGACCCCTTTCTGCGACCCCTTTCTGCCGGGGTGATCGATTCTGCTCGCCAATGGAACGCAGAACGCGATCCGTCGCGTTGGGGATAGGAAGATGACGTCTCCTCTTCCATTTCCCGGATGAAGTGACGCTGCGACCACCTGATTTCCCCGATGAGCGGTCACGTGATCGCGGTTTTCCGGAGAGGGACCGTGGGCTCCTCTGGCAACCAATGGGTTAATAAACATAATCCTAATGTGCCGGAAATCGCGCTGATTAACCCGGCATTTCCTCATTTCCTGCCTCTCTGTCATGCCACACTGAGAGCCGAAGCTTCCTTCAGAAATGCCACCCTGATTAGTGAGATCGGGCTCAGTCGTTGCCCGCGCTCACCCCTCTGCTGGGTTTGATGACAGGGGAGTTCAGTCACTCCTTGTTCTTCCACTACTACAGTAAATCACAGACCAGAGAGATAGCTCAGTCATTCTAAGTCATCACTCCACCCCTCTCTGTCCTTGGGACGTGAGAGGTAGCTCAGCCACACGGGCCCCTGTTGGTTTGTGTGACTGTGATGGCTTTTAGGAGAGGCCGTGACATCATTCATCGGTCACTTTCATGTTCCACATGTATTTTACTTGAGAGCAGCCAAGCCTATTTCCAACATTACAGAGAGCCACACTGGAATGTGGGCCTGCCTGTTACCTATATGTAGCCGGAGGACAGCGAACAAACTGCTTGCAATATTTATTTATTTACTCATAACATGTTTTACAGTGAGAGTTCCCTCTCGTTTTCAAGTATGTCCTGGGCACAGAGTTATGGTGACAAATACATGGTTACAAATACATAGTTACATTAAGTGAACAGGGTTATACATTATATAGAGAATAAGACATTGCATGAACAGATAACACACACACACACATTCAGTGGGGCCGATTCACAAAGCAGTGATAAGTGGTTTTAAGGGCAATAAATGACTTTATAGCGCGATACTGCCTGCTGTGCGATTCACAAAGCAGTGATAACAGCGCAGTATCGCGCTATAATGTCTTTTTATCACCCATAAACAGTCAATGAAAAATAAAGTCGTCCGATAGGCCAGAAAATAGCAAACACGCCGGCGGGGGTCTCTGGGTGGTCCCCGCGGGTGTCCGGGGATCCTCGGGTGGTCCCCGCCGGTGTCTGGGGGTCCCCGCGGGTGTTCGGGAGCCTCCAAGTGGTCCCCACAGGTGTCCAGGGGACTCCAGGTTCTCCCGTGGGTGTCTGAAAGCCCCACGGGTGTCCAAGGGTCCTCAGGTGGTCCCCATGAGGGTCTGGGGGTCCTCTGTTGGTCCCCGTGGGTGTTCGAGGGGCTCCAGGTGGTCCCCACAGGTGTCCGGGGGACTCCAGGTGGTCCCGTGGGTCCCTGCTGGCCTGCGGTACCAATCCTGTGCCGCAAAGACTATTGTGCCATACATTCTAATAAATACACCTCCCTTCCCCACCCCTCCAAACACATACAGTACAGTAATGGGCAAAATTACTGTTATCCAGATATGGATAATAGAGCATTTGCCCATTTAAAAAAAAAAACATTAACCAGCAGCATAAAATAAATAAAACTTGTACAGTACTTACCCCTGCCAGGATGAAGGCTGTCCTCATCCTCCTCACCGTCCTTGTCCTCCGTGGCAGCAAAAGTACAATAAAAATACAGTACAAACTTATGGCCCCTAACCCCTTAATCACCTTAGCGGTTGGTAACCGCTATAGTAATTAAGGAGTTAACCCACTGTGATGGTGAAGAGGTAGCCAGGCTCCCTAATAAAGGTTAAGCCCATTTGGATACCTCTGATCCATGTTTTGGGGTTCAGGAGTGTCAGTTCTTGGACCCAACTGTAAAAGCATTACCTGTAATTATGCGACAATAAAGAATTTTTGTGTTTTTACCTTTCCAGGGATGCCAGTAAGCAGGGATTGCTGTGGTTTGAGTTTCAGGGGGGGAGGGGCGGGGGTGAAAGTATTGTCAGACTGTGTCTATCTAGTTATGGCCCAGAGTTGCTGGTTTCCCTAAAAATGAACCCAGAAATCAGGTTGGATGGCTGGATGCATGTAGGGGTCCCTGCTTCAGCACAGCCCAGAAAGGTAAATAGGGCATAGGGATGTGAGGTGTCCCTGAAACAGTCAAGGGGTCCTTAGGTTATTGGGGATACCCAGGTCACCCAGAACCGGTATAGGGGTTCTGGGGATACTCCAATCATCTACAAGGTACAATCTATCTACAATAGATTGTAAGCTCCTCGGAGCAGGGACTCCTCTTCCTTAATGTCACTCTTATGTCTGAAGCACTTATTCCCATGACCTGTTATTTATATTATTTGTTATTTATAATTACAACAAATTTCCCATGCCCCTTGATTCATTCAGATTTCCAGGTAACCCTGATGTGTCTACCAACTTGTCTCTGATTGGTGTCAGAGAAATTTCTCACACTTTGGATTGGGCTATAGTATTTTTTGTAATGAAAGTCAGAGATATTATAACCCCTTGTGCCCATGTGATAGTGAGTTTCCAAGTGTTCTCCAGTCCTCTATGATTCTCTGATTCTAAGTTTCCAGTTGCAAATCTCCAGCAAGAAAAGGGCTGCTTCAGCAAAAGCTGCCTGGAATATTTTCTGTCCTGTTTTTGCAACTGTTCTCAGGGATAGGATTCCCTGCATCTAGAAGAGCCTAGGTTGTTACCACAATTCCCAAGTAAGTGAGTATTTTTGCTGTAGTTTGTGTAACATTGTGTGTTTGCCTTTTCCTTTGAATAAATTTACAATTTATTTCCTTAACTTGCTTTGCTCAATGCATGATCCTGTTAAAAAGGTGTAAATGGCCTGGTCCCCCATGACACCCACCATCCCCCGCTACCCACCTGGTAGGCCTAACCACCCACCCTGAGAACACTACCCCCACTATTCATTGATTGGCATAGTGTTAAAGCATGCTTTAACACTATAGCAATAAATGGGGAAGCTAAAAAAAAAAACAGGTCCAAAATAAAACACATTGCATAGAAAAATAAATACATTACAAATGACAATAAACCAAGTAATTGACACAGTGGTACATCATGGCCATATTATATGGGTATGATTTACCACTATCACAGACAATGGTCAACCTAATAAAAAAAAACAACCACCAACAATATCAATTGAATCAAAACAATCACCAAATAAACAACAATAAACAAGTAAACACAATAAAATAACCAGCAATCAATAAAGCAAATACCAAACAAGCACCAGAATTAAAAATTCAATCACCAAAAAAACACATCAATTAATAAAATAAAATTCCAAATAATCACCATTATTATAAAGCAAACAACAAAACGTAACAGAAATAAACAATTGAAAACACCACCAAAAGTTCTCATCATTAAAAACCTAAACACAAAAAAATGCCGAAATTATTAAAAGCAAAGAACCAAAATACATTTAAAAGACATAAAGCAAGCATTTGCAAAAAAAAAAAGAAAAAAACCCTTGCTTGTCACTGTATGTATGTATAGCCCTGAAGGGGCTTACATAAATACAGTGGCAATCAGTGGGCAATGAAAAAACCTGCAAAATAAAAATAACATACATCCAATGGTTTTTCTTACCTTTAGATGTCTTCACCCTCAGTTTCTCGTGGTCCAAGCATCCTCTCGAACAAAGCCAGGATCCAAAACAGCAATGGGCCTCAGCTAAAGTCCAGAGTCCTTTTCTTTTTTCTTTTCTTATTTCTTCTTTCTTCATCTTCATCTGTTAATTGTAAGCTATGATACCTCAGCCTTAAGTCCTGCCGCCCCTTTTTTTACAAGTCCAGGGCTTTCTTTCTGCACTGTTAGTAATGCCACTAATGCCACTCATTAGTTAGTAATGCCACTCATAACTATCAGGTTGATCCCAAAATGTGTCTATCTCGAGGTCTAACTCCACCCCCTGAGATATCACCTGCGGTGTCCCACCAGGCTCTGATCTGGGGCTTCTACACTTTTCAGTCTTCATTAAAGATCTTCGTACAGCTTGTAAGGGAGATTCAAAGCATATGTTTGCAAATGACACAATCTTATATGCACACAGCCCTCATCTCTCTGACCTTAGACACATACTTTAATCTGATTTTTAATACTTGAAAACTGGATTTCCCAAAACAAACTGTTTCTAAACACTGACAAGACTGTAACAATGGTATTTATTTATTTGCTTTTATTTATAAAATATTTTACCAGGAAGTAATACATTGAGAGTTACCTCTCATTCTCACGTTTGTCCTGGGCATAGAGTTAAGATGACAAATAATACATGGTTACAAATACAGTTACATAAGTGAACAGTGTATACATTATATACAAGACATAGCTTGCACAGTAGAGATAATATATATTATAGGCGTATGTAACAGTTACAGGCCAAATTAAAATGTGAGACAGTTTTAGTTTTGAAAGAACTTAAAATGGTGGTGTCTGTGATAGTCTCCGGTAGATTATTCCAGTTTGGGGTGCACGGTAAGAGAAGGAGGAGTGGACGGATAATTTGCTGAACCTTGGGACCATGGACAATCTTTTGGAGTCACATAGTTACATAGTTACATAGTAGATGAGGTTGAAAAAAAGACGTACTGTACGTCCATCAAGTTCAACCTATGCTAAATTAGACAACAGATACTTTATCATATATCATACTTACTTGTTGATCCAGAGGAAGGCAAACAAAAAAACCCCAGAGTCATATCATCCAATAATATCTCATAAGGGGAAAAATAAATTCCTTCGTGAGTCCAAGAATTGGCAATCAGATTAATCCCTGGATCAACATCCTTCCCATGTATACTTATTTGATTGACATTAGCATCTGCTGTGCGATACGCTTTCTGACTAGCATGCTTAGGGAGGATTTGTTCCTGTAAAGTACATCTAGTTTAGCATAGGTTTTGGATGTCAGGGTATCAGTGTGCATCACGAATGTTAAATCAGCAATAGTCAGCAAAGTCCTGAGCGGAGATGGGGGAAGGAGAGGCAGCTGAGGGTGGTTTGAGTAGAGTATCAGAGAACCGGGGGGTTGATGGAGGTGGATAAGGGGAGAAGCGAGATAGAGAGAATGAGATGAGATGATGGTCAGAGAGAGGAAAAGGGGAAATGGAGAAATCGGAGAGAGAGAGAAGTTTTTAGTGAAAACCAGGTCTAAGTAGTGGCCATCCTTGTGGGTGCTGGCTGCAGTCCACTGTTGAAGGCCAAAAGAAGTGGTTAGAGAGAGAAAGCGTGAAGCCCAAGGGAGAGAGGGGTCATCAATGTGGCAATTGAAGTCCCCAAGGAGAAGAACAGGGGAGTCTGAGGAGAGAAAGAAAGAGAGACAGGATTCAAAGTGAGAGAGAAAGGCAGAAGGGGGATGAGTAGAGGTAGGTGGGCGATAGATGCCTGCTACATGGACAGGGAGAGGAGAGAAGATCTGAACAGTGTGAGTCTCAAAGGAGGGAAAAGCAAGAGATGGAGGAATAGGAAGGGTTCAGTAACGGCAAATAGAGAAGAGCAGGAGCCCCACGCCTCCACCCCTGCCATCAGTGCACGGAGAGTGGGAGAAGGAAAGGCCACCATAGGAGAGGGCAGCTTCCAGAGCAGAGTCAGACTGAGTGAGCCAGGTCTCAGTTATAGCAAATAGGAGCAGAGAGTGAGAGAGAAAGAAGTCATGCACAGAGAGGAACTTGTTAGAGAGGGAGCGAGCATTCCAAAGGGCACAGGAGAAAGGGAGAGAGGAGGGATGATGACAGGGGATGGGTATGAGGTTGGAGGGGTTAACACCAGAAGGAGTAGAAGTTGCATGTGGGAGGCGAGGACGAGAGCAAGTATAAATAAGGCAGGGACCAGGATTGGGAGAAATATCCCCAGAAGCAAGGAGGAGAAGCATGGATAGCACTTAATGTAACCATGTATTTGTAACCATGTGTTTGTCATTATAACTCTGTGCCCACGACATACATGAAAACGAGAGGTAACTCTCAATGTATTACTTCCTGGTAGCACATTTTATAAATAAATATATGAAAGAAGAGAGCTTCACTTGCAAGCTGTATGATTTCCTCTGTGATGCATCTGGTGCAACCTTTTTTTGCCCCAGAATTGTACAACTTTTCCTTGGAACAAAGTCCTGTTTTTAGTATTTGTTATTTTCATGATATGATTACATTGGTTATACACATATAATTCCATTCAATAATAAAGTCTATACATGTACCTGCACACGGATATCCGTGTCTCCTCCACTGTACCCCAACTCCACCCATTTAATGTAGTTTTATATCCTTATTTCTTATGATTTACTTATAAGTACAGTAGAAACAAAGGGGGTTTATTTATCAAAGGGTGCACACCCTGCCCAGAGCAACACAGGACCCCAAAAACATCCGTTTTAACAAAAGCAATAAGTCCAGTTGAAAGCAATGTAATATGTTCATTAGTAACTCGTATTTTACACTATATTGTATTCTACAGCTCAACCCCGTTATAGCGCGTTCTGATACAACGCGAATCCGCTTATAACGCGATGAAAGCGCGGCTCCCAATTTATGTATATATGAATACTTTACAACACGATTATTGGTGTCTTAAATGCTTTATTGTACAATGCAAACAATTGTACATAATTTCTAACGTGATCCGCTTATAGCGCAATGTGATTCTTTGGACCCCAAGCACAGCGTAATAAGGGGGTTGAGCTGTACCAATTTGGGAGCAAATATAAATTATCCCAATATCTCCCCACGCCTGCTCAATTACTATGGCTATGTCCCTGATGGCGTGAGCTGCAGGGACAAGAACCACCTCTCAATGGGGCCGGCCTCACTAGCTGCCCTGGCGCGCAATTTGCCGCCGCGATGCACGACCAGATTTTCTAAATACTAGGAAATTGTCTTCAGAACTGGAGATGGAGCGCTGGCCACCCCCCCACCCCCCCCCCCGGCGGTTCAGCCACTGAGGGCGAACCAGCTAGATGACGTCATGGCTGCGCCCCATCACGCCCCCACCCTCCCATCTTTCCTTTACAGCTTCACCACAGACCGCAGATCGCGGTTTTAAGCGGTGCAAGCGCCGCCAGGATGCCAGGCGCGCGTGCAGCAGCCGCCACTGGGGGCCTAGCCTAAGGATGGGTCTAGCAGCGTGCGACTTACTTTAGCTGCACTATACCTAAGGGTTCCGGTTTTAAGGATAAAGCACCAGACACCAGTCACTGTTTTTTATTTTGGTCGAACCCAATAAAGTCTGGAAAACTACGAATTAAATTGATATTAGCCACCAATACCTTTCATTCGGGGAGTGTCCTAATGTGGTGCGTTTCCCGCATGAATATGGCTGCGTGGGCGCGGGACGAGGCGGCAGCACCAGGTAGCCAACGGAAGGTGGAGTGAGGCAACCAGGTACTGCCACCCCTACCCCTGGCACAGATCCCTATGCCACTGGCACACATATCTCCTGATCCCCGCACAATGATCCCCTGCCCCAGCACAGACTCCCAGCCCCCGGCACAGACTCTCAGCCCCCGGCACAGACTCCCAGCCCCAGGCACAGACTCCCAGCCCCCGGCACAGGGTTCCAGCCAACGGAAGGTGGAGTGAGGCAACCAGGTACTGCCACCCCTACCCCTGGCACAGATCCCTATGCCACTGGCACACAAATCTCCTGATCCCCGCACAATGATCCCCTGCCCCCAGCACACAGATTCCCAGCACACAGATCCTCTGTCCCCAGCACACAGATCCTCTGTCCCCAGCACACAGATCCTCTGTCCCCAGCACACAGATCCTCTGTCCCCAGCACACAGATCCTCTGTCCCCAGCACACAGATCCTCTGTCACCAGCACACAGGTCCCCTGCCCCTGGCACACAGATTCCCAGCACACAGATCCCCTGTCCATGGCACACAGATCCCCTGTCCCTGGCACACAGATCCCCTGTTCACGGCACACAGACCCACAAGCAATAAGGCCCCCTGTCCCTGGCACACAGATTCCCTTCCCCCAGCACACAGATCCCCTTCCCTCAGCACACAGATCCCTGTCCCCGGCACCCAGACCCCCAGCACACAGACCCCTTCCCCCAGCACACAGATCCCCTGCCCCAGCACAGACTCCCAGCCCCCGGCACAGACTCTCAGCCCCCGGCACAGACTCCCAGCCCCCGGCACAGACTCCCAGCCCCCGGCACAGGGTTCCAGCCCCCGGCACAGACTCCCAGCCCCCGGCACAGGGTTCCAGCCCCCGGCACAGACTCCCAGCCCCTGGCACAGACTCCCAGCCCCCGGCACAGGGTTCCAGCCCCCGGCACAAACTCCCAGCCCCCGGCACAGACTCTCAGCCCCCGGCACAGGGTTCCAGCCCCCGGCACAAACTCCCAGCCCCTGGCACAGACTCTCAGCCCCCAGCACAGACTCCCAGCCCCCGGCACAGACTCCCAGCCCCTGGCACAGGGTTCCAGCCCCCGGCAAAGATGCTCTGCCCCCAGCACACAGATTCCCCTGTCCCCAGCACACAGATCCCCCTGTCCCCAGCACACAGATCCCCCTGTCCCCAGCACACAGATCCCCCTGTCCCCAGCACACAGATCCCCCTGTCCCCAGCACACAGATCCCCTGCCCCAGCACACAGATCCCCCTGTCCCCAGTACACTGATCCCCTGTCCCCAGCACACAGATCCCCCTGTCCCCAGCACACAGATCCCCCAGCGCACGGCACGCAGATCCTGAGACACCGGAAAACAGGTTCCCAGCCCCCAGCACACACATCCCCTGCCCCCAGCACACAGACCCCTGCCCCCCCCCCCCCCCATCCCTTCTAGGACTTGAACTCCTTGCCCAAGCATACCGACAGCCCCATTGGCATGTCAGCTGGCATGTATGCCATTTGATGCTTGTGCAGTAAATACATTTGTACTAGAATTATACTGTTTTTTGCTATTTTTTATTGTTATATATTATTTAATCAGTGAAAAACACTGTGCCTATTCTATCGACACATAGAGCATTTAGTGGGTGTTGTGTCCTCGGGTGTGGCTCTGGTCAGAAGTAATATTTCTGGCTTGAAATCTGCAGTTTTGGGTGTAGTGAGACTGATGTCAGAGCCTTGGGCTGCTCCCATGCCTTTCAGAGACCATAAGAGGTGTCAGATCACTCACAGCACACAGCGATGCAGACACACAGCCACACACAGGCTTAGCACACTGCTCTGTGTGACACTTCCACAGGGCGGAGAGAGCAACATTGTCCCCTGCAGCTGTATCAGGTAAGAGAAATATCACACTGTCTTCTCTCTATCTAACAATATAATAATGTATCTATCTTATCTCCCTACCTGTGTGCAGTGCTCACGGTGTGATACAGAATGTCACTGCTGCTTTTTTTCATTTACGTGCTAAAAATTGCACTTTCTTTAAAAAAAAACAAAGGGATTTACTTTAGAAATCTACTCTCTTTTTTACAGCATGCATTTGGCTTAAATTTTTCTAAAATAAAGTCTAAAGAGCTGTGCCCCTCTGTTTAATAAAACAAATAAATGTTGATTTTTTTTAAAATCAGGGACACTTCATTTAATAAGTCACTTTGACCACTGTTTGTCTACCTACAATATATCTATATAAATTCATATATACTAACAGTATTCCCAATATATTTTATATATATATATATATATATATATATATATATAATCACCACTCTATATATATATATATATATATATATATATATATATATATATATATATATATATATATATATTAGTATGCATATTATTTATCTACAGTATCTATCTTTCAATAATCATTATCATAGGAACTGTGCATAGCCAATAAATAATAATATTAGAGTCTGCTGTTACAGTAATTTACCATGTCAAGTATTAGCTTGGTGTCAAAAACCTGTTTTTTTCTTTCTTCTTCTTCTAATTTGTGAATGAGTTTTACCCCGGATCACACCTGCAAAGCAGCAGCCACATCATTATAAATTATGACAACTTTCCCTTCTCCTAATGTTCCTCCATTTATCCATTTCTCAAATGTGTCACTGACGCAAGGCGGGTAACACCCCAGCACCTTCATACCCTGGTAAAATGGTCTTGGAGACCTCTGCTGGTGGTCATTATTTTCCTCTCCCCTCTCGGTCCCACTTCAACAAAAGCCTTATTTCGGGGTTTGGGACAGAGGTAACACCAAGACTGGCATAACCTCGTGTTACTGGAAGTTGAAGCGACTTTATGATACAATAACATGTTGTGAAGCCTGTGCCAATTAAATGCAGTTCGGACGTTTTCCGTATAATTCGCTTTAAGGAAACCATGTGAACTGAGGCAGCGTAACATCCAATCGAGCTATTTACTTGGCCCCTGATATCAGGAGGCGGAGGGGAAGTCACTAGTCCTTTAAGGTGGGGAGGAACCGTAACAGGAGTTTCAGATCCAGTCACTGTCCTGTCTCCTTTATACCCAGGTGAAATAAATCATTCTGGGGTTTAGGATGGTTCCCGACAGGAGGATGGGAGGAATACACCAATTTATTCTGTGTAGATAGAGGGGAAAAGAAAAGACAATATGTATTAAAGTGTATATATTAAAGTGGATAAGTCTCTGAGCATACGCCTCATAGCAATATCATACTAACGAATTCCCTAATCACTGCAACCTTCTCCCCTCTACTCCACTTCACACCTAACCAGGTGTGCTTCTGTTAGTAACCATCAAGCTAAGGAGATGTTGAATATCCCGAGGCTGCCATTTGTGTTCGGGCTCTTTGAGTTCTGACTATTACAACTAGTTTGTGATTCATTCATTAAACTGCAGCACTATTTACACTTCCATTTGTACTGATGCGGATGTGGCACAAGGTCCAAGACCTAAGATAGATAAAGTTACTTGACCCTTAACTTTTATGCCGTAGAAAATGTTTTAATCCATGCCCTTATGATCGCAAGTATTGATTCATGTAGACTACATTCCTCAACCACTATACTGTATTTTACTTTTATTTTAATGAAAATGTAATTTTTTTTTATTGACAGCCACCTGGGTTGAAGTGGTCTTTCTCAAACGTCCTCTACGTGGCGATGGCCGAACCAAGAAAGCAAAGGGCTTGGGTCGGCATTGTAAGAAGGATATTGACCTTTGGGTTTGCTTTGCTAGTACTGGGTGGCGTGAGTTGGGCTTTCATAGACAGCATCCCTTTAGTGACAGATGAGTTTCGGATCTTGGCCTTTGGCCTCTATGGAGCCTTCTTAGCCATCCACCTGATCATCCAGAGTTTCTTTGCATTCTTGGAGCACCGAAAGATGAAGAAGATTGGTCAGGACTGCAGTTACACTAAAACTGTGGCCTTGACCATCTCAGCTTACCAGGAGGACCCAGCCTATCTACGAGAATGCCTGGAGTCTGTCAAGAACGCCCAGTACCCTCCTGACAAACTTAAGGTAATCATGGTCATTGATGGTAACCGAGAGGAGGACAGCTACATGATGGATATGTTCAAAGAAATGTTTGAGGGGGAGGATGTGGGAACCATTGTCTGGGAAAACAACTACCATTCTTGGGACCCAGAGAAAGCTGCTAAGACCAGCAGTATTAGGGCACATCCTGAAAAACACATAGAAAACGCTGGAGCCCAGTGGAATAGTGGCACTAACCAAGGACTACCTGTGATTTATGAGGGGTCTATGGAGAACATTGAGCAAATGGGCTACCAAAGGAGTTCTTACTATGAGAACATAAATAGATATAATCAGGAACTATCTGACGACATGCAAGAGACAGACTTGCCCATCTATGATGAGGTTGAAGTTGAGGATCCTATGAGACAAGAAATTGTGAACATGCTCCAAACCACGCGGTGTGTGTGCATCATGCAAAAGTGGGGAGGGAAGAGAGAAGTCATGTACACACCTTTCAAAGCCCTGGGGGACTCTGTGGATTATATTCAGGTAAGAAGCTTTCTTTGCAGCAACGGAGAGTGAGAGAAAGAAACCTTTAGTTCTTCTATGGCTGGTCTCTTACACATGCTGTCAATAATCCTGCCTCTTTGTTACTTTGTCTTTAATCAGTTATCTGCTACTGTATTGTATATATTCTTCTCTCTGTGCATATTTAGAGTTTCCACTCTGAGATCACTAAGGTCTCCAATGAGCTGTTTGGTTGCATCAATGTGTTTTTCTGTCACTCTGGGAAATCTTAGTTTCTCATGAGAATACTTCCAAGACCATTCGATCTTTCCTCTCATGGGCTCACAAGGATGTATTTTGGATTCTCAAAATGTAGGTGTTTTCACTCTGGCAGGCAGTTGGATATAATTAGAATTATTTTTATGGCTAGTAGGACTCTCGTCTCTAGGTCTCTACATGAGGTCTTATTAGGATTCTCAGAATATAGTCCATACATGACTCCAATTACAGTGGGGTCTCATTAGCAGTTTCTCTGGGTGAGTAATTTTTTTTATCTATTTGCACAGGTTTGTGACTCAGACACCAAACTCGATCCATTGGCTACTGTAGAACTAGTGAAGGTCCTGGAGTCCAATGAGCAGTATGGAGCCGTGGGAGGAGATGTCCGGATCCTCAATCTTTCCGATTCCTACATCAGCTTCATGAGCAGTCTGAGGTACTGGATCGCTTTCAACGTGGAGAGAGCCTGCCAGTCCTACTTCAACTGTGTCTCCTGCATCAGTGGACCCCTCGGTAGGTCTCTATTCGGGTTTGTCATCTCTGAATATAGGCAGTATGCACTACAGAAAAACGGTATCTCTGGCACAGTTAGGTGGACAGAATGATGGCTCCAGAGCTCCATATTCGGTGTGCCACAAGCCTCATTTGTCCATGTGTCGCCATGTTACAGTGTGGTTAAAGGGAAAGCTTTGTCTGCTAACATTTCCCCTTGATCCCAGTCAATCTGTAACCACTATGTCTTCACTTTATGGACCATAAATAGGTAGAATCTGCGTACTGTATCTATGTATCTGTCTCTGCATTCACCTGTAACTAACAATTGTTTCCCCAAACACTCAGGGCTTTACCGGAATGACCTTCTGCAGCAGTTCCTTGAGTCCTGGTACAATCAAAAGTTTTTAGGGACCCACTGCACTTTTGGAGATGACCGTCATCTTACCAACCGACTGCTCAGTATTGGGTATGCAACCAAGTAAGTATAACAAGTAAATTGGATGATGTGAAGAGTTTAGAAGGCACTGCCAGTATGTACAGTAATATAAAACATTGAGTTCACAATTACTACTGAAATGTAGCCTGTAATAACAATAAGAATTATTGATTTGCCAATTGTATTCTGTCTGTGCTTTGCAGCACATCTCTTACCAGCACCAGTAATCTATGTATCATGGCAATTAGGAGTGAGCCGTATAGATCACACATTGCCAGAAAGCTCTGCTGCTTTACTGAAACAGCACACGCATAACATTGTGAATAAAGTCTGTAATAAGAACTATAGAGAGCTGGGGAACTGCAATGTGTGGGGATTGAATACAAAGAAAACAAAACATGTAGAGACGGGGGAAGAGCTAAAGAGAGTGAGCGTGACAAAATAGCAAAAGTGACAATTACAAAGAGAAGACCAGTTTAGAAGAACAATATAAAGGTATGTAACAGAGTCAATGTCCAGGATCTGTGGACAAAAGGCCCTGAATAATTCTTACTGCTTCCAATAAGAAAGCAAAAAAGTAACGACATTACATTAACTCCATCGCAATCAGGTCCAGTGAGTAAGACTTGGAGGTGCTGGACCAAAAGTTATATTCTAATGGATTATCTCTAATTTCAATCAGCAATACTCAATTACGTTAATTATTGACAAGTGATAATCACCAGTGAATGAGACTCACACCGAATGAATAGCTTTTAATAAGTAAAGAATAGTCCCAGTAAGGGATATTTGACAAGTGTCTAACCCAAACTTTAACCCTTTAGATACACAGCACGGTCTAAAGGCTACTCAGAGACCCCCGCCGAGTTCCTGCGTTGGCTGAACCAGCAGACTCGCTGGACCAAGTCCTACTTCCGGGAGTGGCTATACAATGCCCTGTGGTGGCACAAACACCACCTTTGGATGACCTACGAGTCAGTCATTTCTGGGATCTTTCCATTCTTCGTCACAGCCACGGTGATAAAGCTCTTTTTCAGCTGTCACTTGTGGGACATTCTGTGGGTCCTCATCTGCATCCAACTCATTGCCACCGTCAAAGCTCTCTACGCCTGCTGCCTCCGGGGAAACATGGTCATGATATTCATGTCCCTGTATGCAGTCCTCTATATGGTGGGTCTCCTCCCCACCAAGTACTTTGCCATACTCACCATGAACAAGAGTAGCTGGGGCACATCGGGACGGAAAAAGATGGTGGGGAACTACATGCCACTTGTCCCGCTGTCCATCTGGGGGACAATTCTGTTCGCAGGTCTCCTCTACACTATCATCATGTTGTCGCTGTGCACCCAATGCAGGCTCATTGAGGCCGAGATAACCTACCTCATCTATGGCTCTATCGCCTACGTTAGCTACTGGGTGTTCATGATAAGTCTCTACTTTGTGTGGATCAAGCGCTGCTGCAGGAAGAGATCTAATTACTATGACATCCATGACTGACAACACCAGATGCATCCATCTGAGCATCCGCCTCAGCGACAGCTTTAGGGAAGGACACATAACAAATGTGGGACATTTTTCACCCCTATTCCCAGCCTCTGCTTTCCAGCCTTGTACATGTGGACTCAACACATGAAGGTTACATAATTATGGTCCCTCTTTCTAATAAGTATTGCTGGATATGCTCTCCGTGAACATACTGCACCGACACACTTTATTCGAGCAAATGCCCAGTTTGTACCTGGCAGATACCTGGAATGCGCCGCTCCTCACCTCTGACAAGACCCGTTGCGTTTGCCTTCCCAGCCTGGGTTCATGCCTGGCTGACGGGCAGCTGATCTGTTAAATGATAATGATTAGGATTTAATAGGCTGCAATGCTTCGCGTGTCTACCAGATGGCATAAATTCATGAATTGTAATGCAGTATATATATATGTACTGTGCAGTATTGCAGCCAGCGGGAATAAAATGCTTCAATCCCTGCCTGGAAAATAACCCAATACACTCGGGCAGAAAACAGTCACAAACCTCAATACACCCGGGTATACCCGAATTCGTGGGACTAGCCAAGCTCGAATAAAGTGTGTCGCCAGTGTATGAAGTCGTTTTTCAATCCCATCTGTACAATTAACCACTATTTTATCACCAGCATTACTGGGTATTAATATTATCAGGGGTGGAGGCAAGTGTCCAAATTGTTAAAAATAAATTGGGCCTCTCGTGCCCTGTTCTGAATGTACTCTATTCCCCCTTATATTTGCACACTTATACCTTTCCATTATAACACTACCGTGATTCCAGACCTCTACTCCGTGCATTGGAAAATGCTGCTCTGCAGGCTCTGGGAACATGGTAAGGAGGGTGGATTAGAGGTGTAAGAGACCATTTCATAGCTGGCACAGGGGAGGCTCAGGGAATGAAGCGCTGGTTACTGTGTGAAAGTATATGGGGAAATCCTTAGGACAGACAGCTATTGTACTTTAGACTCAATTGATTTCAGTGGAATAAAGGCCTCTGGAGACAGCAATATTATTAACTTATAAAATTATATGAATAAAGTTTATATTATTTATTCAACTTTCTTAAATGTATATAACCTTGCACAATTGAGTGAATAAGCAAATGTGTCAGGACTGCAGAATTCCCCAGGCCTCATACATTTCCTGCAGCATGTATCTGCAAGCAGAGCGCTGTAATGCAGGCACCTTCAGTAATGTAATATATATATATATACATCTTTATCAAGGAAATTGTGACATTGTTTGTGCACATGTGAATAAATACATGTATTTTCTAATAATATTGGCTACGTGTTATATTCTTTTTGGCAGTTTTATATGTATGTGTTATTTTTGCAAACGTGTTAGCTCATTTATTTTGCGTGTGTGTATATTATATATTATATATATATATATATATATATATATATATATATATATATATATATATATATATCAGAAAAAAGTGGGACTGCGCCTGGATCAGATCAATCTTAGTTCCAACATTAAGTTATTAAATCTATTATTTGTATCTGATGACTATATTGTAGGACTAATAACCCTACGGGAAGTATATTTAGCTTTGTATCAGTACTATGGGTAGCCAATAATAAAGAAACAATACATGAATCAATTTAAATCCACTGCTAAGCCAATAGATTTTAATAAAAATGATATACAATTAGTACATTATAAAAAGGAAATGTCCAGAAAACTTAACATCATTGCCGAAAATATGATCACATGAAGCATATGATTCCGCCCCAGGTCGTTCTCTGGAGGCTGCTTAATGCATAGATACTGTACATCCACCTCTTCAAATGAAAAATAAGAAAAAACAATAAGTCAAAAAATAATAACCCAATCTTTTTTCAATCTCTAGAGAATTCATGAATTCTCAATCAATTTGTCCTATGTGAACATTGATAGGCAATCAATATCAGATACATTTAATTACAACTTTAAATATTGAAGTCTATTAACTAATATCTAGTATATTGAGCCATCCTAGAATTTGCATAGGTCACATAGAGGTATATCGTATATGTGAAATAATGTTTTAATTAAAGCCATATGAACTTCATTTCTGTTTCTACTGTTCTCCAATTCTAGCCATATGTGGATTCATTTTTCCATTTTTAATTTTTTATAATGTTTGTATAAATTAGACTAATATAACTGTATTATATATTATAATTTGTGTTAAAATAATTTTTAATGTGATGGGATCTTGCTGCCTTTAATATATGTTTCTCACCTCTACACATAAAACATTTCCTATAGTTCAGGTTACATTCAATTGGTATTAAGTATCCATTACCTGTTTTGTGTCATACTTTTTCCTAGTGGACAATGGGACAAGGTCAATCAGGACTGGGTAGCGTCATCCCCTGATGAAATCAGCGTTTAGCTGAAGAAAAGCGTAGGGTTGCTGCTCTTAGCTTACAATCGTTGCCACTCACATCATTGGACAAGGAGGCTGCTAGCTGATCCGGACGAGTATCCTGGAGGTGGAACCAATCTATAACCGCTTGGATTGCCGGGGGACTCGATTTGGAGGGAGGCAGAGTCAGCGGAGTTCCCCAGGAACTACGCAGGATATCAGATCCAGCGGAACCACGTCCTTGGAGCATGAGTTTACTCCTAAACTGCCCGCTTTAAACGGATGTTTGTGTGTGACATTGTGCGACGTGAGGGCGTAACCAGGCTTACACTAAAGGTTTAAGCCCATTTGGTTACCTCTGATCCATGCATTTGGGTTTGGGAGTGTTAGCTCTTGAGCCCAGTGATTGTGCATGCATTCTGTAAAATTATGCAACTGTAACCCTGCTTTCCCCCAGACTCTATGGTGGTGTCTAGGGTGCATGGGGGCAGATTACATGCGGTGTGGTGCATACCTGTGAGTTACAGGAGGGCCTGAGCTTCCCGCGATGTTGTGGGGGAGCCAGGACCGGGCTTCTGGGGTGGTAGCCTCCATGATCTCTTAATGATGCAGCGCCTCCATCTTCTATACTCCCAGGAATATGGGACAGGACCTGTATAGAAGAACCCCTGGGGTCCCAGGGTAATACCTTCCAATTCACACACAGTCTTTGTTTATAATGAATAGTCTCTTTTATTGACAGATCAGCAATCTCCCAACGGTGGTGGCTTCCAGTAGCCGCAACAACAACAGCAAAGACTTGTTATTACGCCGCTCTCCTTCCACACATATAATTCCTCCTCTCCTTCCCTCCAAGTCTCTCCTCCGACAGGATGGTCTGGGCTAGGGCTTCAATACCCCGTGGCCCACCCCCGAGGTTATCCTCGCGGTGGGGCTTGAATTCTCCCCATCACCCCTGGCAGCGGGGTGAGGGCATTGGTCCACCAAGTCTATAATTCTATCAGCTCTACTAAAGGAAGCTGATCTTTCCACTCCTTTCTCTCTCTCTCTGCTCCTGCACTCTGTGCAGGGGAGACCGCGGTCTCCTCCAACTCCTCCGACCGATCCGCAGGATTCTTGGACTCACGGCATACAAACGGAACTGCATACTCCCGGCATAACTAGAAAACTAACCTACTACACAGGAGTTGCTGCTAAATATAGAGCTAGCCCCGCCCTTCGTGATGTCAGCAGAACCTCCCCTCTTGCTCACGCCTGCAGCAGAGTCCAGGCCTGCATCTACCACTCAGGATAGGGCTTTGAAGGGGGAAAACCCATAATGATTACTGGTGCCTGATCTTAACAGGACTTACCACAGTAGAAGGGAGATAGGTATAGCCTGTGCTGTTTACAGGGGGCTACACAACAATAAAGAATTATGCATGGCTGGTTACCTCTGATCCATATTTGGGGTTTTAGAGGGTCAGCTCTTGAACCTGTTTGTTGTACTTGCAATGTATGTAATAGATGTACATACAATGTATGTAAAAGACCAAGGGGTTAAATACCGCTGGGGGTTCCCCTTCAAGTTGGTGGTGCTCCGCAATGGCCGCCACCACACAGTGTCCGCCCCTGAAGACGCAAAGGACTTCCTAAAAGCATTAGGGGTCCCCCTCCCTCCACAGAAGAACAACCGTCCCCACACGGATGCGACGTCGGAGACGGCCCCCCAAGAAACCCCCCGAGCATCGGAGAGACTGGCTAGTCAGCGACTCCGGTGAATCCAGATGTCCCCGCTGCCTGCTGGAACTCAGCAAACTACAGGACGCCCTCACAGACGTCCCTCGCAGACCCAGAGGCCCTAAAGACCGAAGCAAATAACTACCATCAAAACCCACAACGAACGAGAGTCCCCATGGGCCCTACAGACCCCAACACAACTGCCCACAAACCTTTGCCCCCCCCTCCTATACCCTCCCCCCCCTCCTATACCCTGCCCCCCCCTCCTTCCTCTCCCCCCTTCCCTCCGTTCCCCCCATCCTCCTCCCCCCCTCTCCCCCCTCCCCACCGCTATTCCCCCCCTCCATACCCCCCCCTCCCTCACCCCCTACCCCCCCCCTAAACACAAATATCCAGTCCACTTACCTTCCCGCTTCCCCCCGATGCCAAGAGAACCGAAGCTGCACCCGCGGAGTTCCAGACACCAGCGTAGAACAACAGCACCCGTGCCACTCCCCAAGCTCCACAGAAGCCGTCTTCTCGCGATCTCTTCGAACGAGACTATCACCCGGGCCCCAACCCGAGGAGGCCCGACTCCGGGACCGGAGAACCAGGGACTCTCCTAACAGACACCTCACTCCAGGGACACCTGCCGGACCCCCCCCCCCTCCCTCTCTCCCTACACGTGTCTCTCTCCCCCCCTGCCATCCCTCCTTAACCCCCCCTATCCTAACCCCCCCCTCGACCCCCACGCCCCCCCCCAAACCAGAGTACCCAGCCTACTTACCCACACGTTTCCCCCCGATGCCAAGGGAACTACAGCTGCACCCGCGGAGACCCAGCCACCAGAGAAGAAGAACAGCATGCGCGCTGCTCCACAAGCCCTCTCTCCGCGTTCCCGATTGTCAAGAACCCCTCCAGACCCTCAACTCGGGGAGGACCAACTCCGAGACCGGAGATCCAGGGACTCTCCGAATAGACACAGCTATACAAGGACTGCTGCCGGAGGCCCCCTCCCCCCCCGCCCACAACAATCAGGTTGTATGAACGAACAATGACACCCACCCCCCACTCCCTAATCAAAATGTGATGTACCCCATTATCCTCCAAGGAAAGCCCCATTGGCAATATACAAACCACATGTGTATAAGTAAGGTATAAATATACAGTTTAAGCATGGTCCAGGGTTAAGAAGGAGCTCTCCTCAGGAGTATCCCCCAAACAATAAAGAATGTTATAAATAACGTGCCCCCCTCCCCCCCTCCTTCCCCACCCCCCTCCTTTCCCCCATCCTCCCCCCCCCCCTCCCCCCCTCCCCCCCTCCCCCCTTTCCAATCAGACCAAGGACCTTGTTAGCTGACTCCCCATAAGAACCCTCCCCCCCCCATCTCACCCCAAGGTGTCCCCCCCTCCCTCCCCTCCCCCCCCAGGGTAGATCTGCTATGTATAACCAACCTGTTCCACCCTATATCAATGTATGCACCAATATCGAGTGTATAGAAGACAACCACAATGTTTAGGCGATACCTCGGCCTAGGAAAAGAACTCCTCCCGAGAGCAATGTTTTAACCACCTATTGAGAAAGCAAATATTGGGTCGTCCCCCCTGCCCCCCCCTTGTCCCCCCCATCCCCCCCTCCCCCCTCATCCCCCTCCTCTCCCCCCCTCCTCCCCCTCCCCCCCCCATCCCCCACCTCCCCCCCTCCCCCCCACTAGCCAATCAAACGATAATGATAAGAGCACCTCCAACTACTTAACCCAATGCAACCTCCCGTCCCTCACACAACAAGAACTTGAGTTCCTAAACCAGAGAATAACCCAAGAAGAGCTAGATAATGCAATATCCTCACTCAAAATAGCCAAGACACCCGGACCGGATGGATTCTCTAACGGTTACTATAAAAAATTAGCAAAATCCCTGTCCCCCTACCTCCTAGAAATGTTTAACTCCTTTCTACAGGGAGAACAGATCCCAGGCACTATGTCAGCAGCCAATTTGGCCATCATACATAAAGAGGGCAGAGACCCACTTCAATGCGGCAGCTACCGCCCAATATCCCTGCTAAACACTGACCTCAAGCTTTTCAGTAAAATTCTAGCAAACAGACTGAACCCTATTCTCCCAAGGCTAATTCATATAGACCAGGTGGGATTTGTGTCAGGAAGACAGGCCTCTGACAACACCCGCAAAATTATTGATATTATAGACCACGTGCACCTCAAACAATCTCAGGCCTTGATACTCAGCCTCGACGCGGAAAAGGCCTTTGACCGGATCAAATGGTCCTTCCTTGACCAGACGATGCGCCAATTCGGCTTCTCCGGCCCATTCCTTGATGGAGTCCGAGCCCTCTACACTAACCCCACGGCCTTATTAAAACTACCGGGTGGCCGATCCAACCCAATAAAAATCCAAAACGGTACCAGACAAGGCTGCCCCCTTTCCCCTTTACTCTTCGCCCTGTCCATAGAGCCCCTAGCCGCCAGAATCAGAACTGAACCAACCGTAAAAGGAATTTTAGTCGGTGACAGGGAGTATAAAATCTCCCTGTTCGCCGATGATATTATCCTTACCCTATCAGATCCCCTCACTTCCCTCCCCAACCTAGAAAAACTGTTAGACCAATTTGGCCGCCTCTCAGACTACAAAGTCAACACAGACAAGTCAGAGGCCCTCAATATCTCTCTACCGAATCCCATATGGACAACCCTGCAAAAGAAATTTAAGTATAAATGGAATAGCTCCCATATCAAGTATTTAGGGATTAAAATAGCGAGCTCATATGGCTCACTATATCAAACCAACTACCCTCCCCTTTTCCGTCAGATCGTAGGAGATCTCGAGACCTGGCAGACCCACCAAATATCCTGGTTCGGCAGAATAATATCCACCAAAATGAATATCCTTCCCCGCTTGCTTTATTATATTCAGACCCTCCCTGTCCCCGTCCCACTAGCAGATCTGAGGAATATCCAGACCCATATTCTGCGTTTCATCTGGCAACAACGAAGAGCCAGGGTCCCACGGTCAGTACTTTTAGCGTCGAGGACGATAGGGGGTCTGGGGGCGCCGGATGTAGTCCGATACTACCAGTCAGCCCAGCTGAGGCAGGTGGTGGTTTGGAACAACCCCCCGACCTCTAACTGCTGGCTGGAGATAGAGACGCACCACGCGTCCCCGACCCCCCTCTCAGCCCTACTATGGACCCACGCCCACAAAGGCAAGAAGCCCATGAGACTCAGCCTTGGAGCAATGAGATGCACGTGGTCGACATGGTTGAAAACCAAAGGGAAATATGGCCTAGCTTCAACCCCCTCTCAATTGACCCCCTTATTCGGGAACCCGGATTTCCCGCCCGGTTGTTCCCGACCCCAATTCAGCCAATTTCAAGGCCTAAACATCAGAGTGGTTGCGGACTTACTGGAAAACGACGAGGTCATGCCCCTCCGGGAACTACGAATCAAATTAACGTCCCCTGATCTACCTATATTCCAATATTTACAGATTAGACATTTCCTGAAAACCCAATCCCCTAGCCTAAAATTCCCACCGCGCTCCAGATTTGAGACCCTCTGCCTCAGAGGCGAATACCAAAGAGGCCTCATCTCCGAGATATATAGAATACTAGAGGCGGCCCAGCCCTCCCCTAGTCATTTATATATGCAAAGGTGGAGCGAGGACCTGAACACCAATATAGACCTTGAGGACTGGGAGGATATCTGGGAGGCAGCTACCAAAACTTCAATTTGCTCCGTCACAAAAGAAAATATTTACAAAATATTATTTCACTGGTACCTGACCCCGAGTAGACTGAGCCAAATCTACCCAGGCACCCCCGACGAATGCTGGAGGGGATGTGGTCAAAGGGGGGACATGTCCCACATTTGGTGGACATGCCCGGAGATCCAAAAATTCTGGACCCGGATCCAGGGCCTTCTGACCGAGACCCTGGATGTTGAGATACCCCTGGACCCCCTGACCTACGTGCTGGGAAAACCAGCCGACGACCTTCCCCCCCCCCTATAGCCAGACTCACGGCAGCGATCCTAACGGCCGCCAGATGCTGCGTAGCGGCGGCTTGGAAGAAAATCAAAGCCCCCTCTAGAAGAACGGTAGTCACTAGGATAGATGGAATTATGGGTATGGAAAGACTAACGGCAATGCTGAGACAAAGGATGCCGCAATTCTACTCAACCTGGGAACCCTGGCCAGGATCAGGCGCCCTGACTATCACATAAATTTTACCGCAGGACTAACTCCCCGACCTCCGAATCCCAAAGCTCCCCACCACCGCCCTCCCTCCCCCCCCCCCTCTTTGTCCAAGTCGTTCCCAACTATCCACCCCTCCTTCGTCATCCCCTCTCTTTTTCACCACTGAAAATGGGAAAATGGACTATTGTGTGTCATCAACTCCTCCCATGCTATGTACATGTACCGCGCCGTATTTCTGTGCTGGCTCGTTTTCCAATGTCTGTAACATGTACCAATACACCGTCTGACACCAATAAAGGAAAAAATATTTAAAAAAAAAAAAACAGTTTGTTTTGGGAAATCCAGTTTTCAAGTCTCAAAAAAATCAGATCCAAGGTCAGAGAGGCTAGGGCTGTGAGCATATAAGATTGTGTCATCCGCATACATGTGTAGTAAAGCTGCCTTACAAGCTGTACGAAGATCATTGATGAAGACTGAAAAGAGTAGGGGCTCTAGAACAGAGCTTTGCGGGACACCGCAGGTGATATCCAAGGGGTTGGAGTTTAAGCTCGAGATAGACACATGTTGGGATCTACCTGATAGGTACAGTAGGATTGAAACCAGTTTAAAGCATGTTCCCCTATTGCAGAGCACTGGAGCTTGTTTAACAAGGTAATATGACCAACAGTATCAAAAGCCTTTGCAAAATCTAGGACTATTGCACAAGTAAGTTGTCCCCGTTCCATTCCACACTGGATCTCATTGCAAACCTTTAGGAGGGTGGTTACTGTGGAGTGTTTGACAGATATACAATTAAAGCAACCACTATGGGAGGCACACACTATCGCAGGAACGTGGTTTAAACACAAGCATGTGTTCTTAAACTAACACAACTAAAAATGAGACTTAAAAACAATTCAAGCAATGAATTGAACACTAAAAACTATAAATCTAAACAACATAGAATATTTAAAAAGATTAATCTAAAACCAACAGTATCTGAACATGTGAAACATTACAAAGTTGAGAAACATCAATGTCAGAAATAATGATATATAATGAATATGAGATATGCAAATGAGTGTGTGTGTGTGTGTGTGTGTGTGTGTGTGTGAATATATATATATATATATATATATATATATATATATATATATATTGTATATCTCAATAAAAGAACAATGGAGACCTCTTGACCCGAATACTGATAACAATGATATTACTGTATGTGATAATCAGAATTTTGAATATTTCAAAGACAGGGACATGTGAAAAATAGTAAGAAATCTCAAAGTGGTGGAAGAGTATGGAATAATACATTCAGTCTTGGAGAAAATGTTTCAATTCCCATTCAACATTGATACCTCTGGGATAGAGAGTATATAATGTGACTATCCAAAACATTTCTCATTTGTTGTGAACATTGAGTCTATCGTCTCCTCGTTTATGGGGTGTAATGTGTTCTATACCCATCAATTGGATATTGAGTATGCCCCCTGGGGAACAAGTGGAGAAATGTCTGGACACAGGATGTGATATATAACCTTACTCACGCATAGACCTGGGCATCTTTTGAACATAGATGTCGGATATAGGTTAAGAGACTGAGAATCCCAGATCGTGACACAAATAAAACACACTACCACTAGCCAAATCCAACATTGTGGGGTTAAATTCTATGGAATAGAACAACCACACATGAGTATACATTTAGAATTTGGCTAGCTTAGCAGTGTTCCACTACTGGGTCCACGCAGAACCCTCTGTTTTCGCCGTTTTAGTTTACAAAACCCTACCTATTTTACATTGTGTATATACTCTAAATAAAAGCTTTTTCATTTACCAAGCATATCATTCAAAATAGGCACCGAGTGCTCACAACTGGGATTCTTCTCTCTATTTTTGCATCTAATAGTACGACCCACAAACCTCTTCCCACAACCACAAATAAGAATGTAAATCACCAAACTCGTGTGATCGTTAATAAATGTAGTATTTTTATAACTGAGTCTAGGTTGCAAACTATTGTTTTTTTTGGTGGGTTTTATATATTGGCAGACTCCATAGTGTCCGCATTTGTGGAAACCTGTAGGGATGCCACGAATATGTATATCGGTGGAAGGAGAATGGAACAAACTACAGTAGGAGATAAGTAAGAACCTGAAGCAAATCTTAGGTCCTCCTGAACAAATGATTGAAGATCTATATCTAATTTCAATATATCCCAGTGTTTATGGACCATGGTGCGAATCTGGTTCGCTTGTTTGTTGTATTGAGTCACAAATAAAGGACCAAGAAACAATCCCCTGTTCGTCCGAATATGTTTATTGTGTCTCGGCTCTTTCAGAGACACTAACTCTCTCCTATCAGTGTGTTTAGCATGCACAAATGCTTCTTGTACAGTAAGTCATCCTGTAAATATCCCCTGGCTGCAAGTCTTTAACTCAGGTCTCTGCAATGCTTCAGAAATGAATGATCATCTGAGCAAAGTCTTCTGTGCTGGAGAAATTGTCCTTTCGGAGTCCCACATATAAGGGATCTGGGGTGACTAATCGTAGCGCTGAGGGAGGAGTTTCGGGAGTGTGGATTCCTATAAATATCAGTCTGTATTAGATTGTTCATGTCAACATAGAATGTCACTACAAGAAAATGAATATGTTGTGCATTAACCTCAAAGGTAAATGTTACATTTACATCCTTATCATTAAGGGTTGGAATAAACGTGTTTAGTATCGTGGTGTCCCCATCCCAAATAAAAAATAAGATCATCTATAAACCGTTTACAGAAGATAATGCATTAACGAAAAGCATTGGTGCCGAAAATGTGATTGTGTTCCCGTAAAAAGGTTCCCGTAAGACGTCTGACGCCAGCGCTCTCTGCTTCCGGTGCGAGACGGCACGAGAGGGAGGCCTGTGTGAAGCTCCCGTGGGACAGAGGGACAGAGACATGCAGGCTGTTGCTGAGGGGAGAGTCGGGGTCCGGCCGCCAGATCACCGGCAGCCGGGCCTGGCCAGAGGTCAAGTCCAACTTGTAGAGCCGGCCCCCACATCCTCTGGACCCGGCCTGATAATCCACAAGGTACGTTTTTTTTCTAATATGTATTGTGGGGATCTTTGTAATATGTATTGGGGAGGTGGGTGTCTTTTTAATATGTATTGGGGGTGGGGGTCTTTTTTATATGTATTGGGGGTGGGGGTCTTTTTAATATGTATTGGGGGTGGGGGTCTTTTTTATATGTATTGGGGGTGGGGGTCTTTTTAATATGTATTGGGGGTGGGAGTCTTTTTAATATGTATTGGGGAGGTGGGGGTCTTTTTCATATGTATTGGGGGGGTGGGGGTCTTTTTTATATGTATCGGGGGTGGGGGTCTTTTTTATATGTATTGGGGGTGGGGGTCTTTTTAATATGTATTGGGGGTGGGGGGGGGTCTTTTTCATACGTATTGGGGGGGTGGGGGTCTTTTTTATATGTATTGGGGGGGTGGGGGTCTTTTTAATATATATTGGGGAGGTGGGGGTCCTTTAAATATGTATTGGGGGTCTTTTTAATATGCATTGGGGGTCTTTTTAATATGCATTGGGGGGTGGGTGTCTTTAAATTGCGTTGGGGGTGGGGTTGTATTTTTTAATATGCATTGTGGGTGTGTATTTTTTAATATGGGATGGAGGTGTATTTTTTAATATGCATTAGGGGATGGGATGTATTTTTTTTTTATAATGCATTGGGGGGTGTATTTTTATTATGTATTTAGGTGGGTGGGGTTTTTTGGTATGTATTTTGTGGGGAGGATTGTGTGAGAGTAGGGTAATTGACAGAAGGTGGGGGCGAGTGAGAGGAGAGAGAGGGGGGAGGGTCCGTGAGGAAAAGAGGGAGTAAGCGTGAGATGGAGGGGAGAGAAATACATGGGAAGAGGTGGTAAATAGAGGGGCTCATGGTGTGAAATGGGGGGGGGGTCGCAAAACCGCCAAGAGGGGGGGTGGCCCGGACGTAACTATAGTTCTGGGCTCCGGGAAATCTGTTGGCAGCCCTGACACTGTGTGCTCATTTGTATGTCATTTCCCAGAATCCCTTGCTACAGAGGACGCCCTGTATGCTAGGAGATAATGCTGAAAAGCAGGGTTACACACCTGTCTGAGACATGTGAATGTGCTCACACGTGATCTTTTCATTTGCATTATTCTAGGGCTAAAGAATTCATCAACCCCAGTCTTGCGGTTATCTGTATTTCAGGTATTCTCTTTAGCACTTCACTGCCTCCACCTGGTGGTTATCCAGGTGTAGGAGCTAGTTTATTATCTCCAGGAAACTATAATGATGTATACCTATCACACTGTTGGAGCTTACTAATAACCAGCAGCTCCTTCTTCATAATCAATGGAAAGTAAACATTTTCCAGTAGGTGTATTAACTAATACAATGGCAATAGCAAAACAATAAACATGAATAAACAGACAGGAATAATCAGATACTCATACACATGGATATTAATTCCCTTCCAGGTTACACAACACTAATAGGGAATATTTATTTATTTATTAAAATCTTTTACCGGGAAGTAATACATTGAGAGTTACCTCTTGTTTTGAAGTATGTCATGGGCACAGAGTTATGATGACAGATACATGGTTACAAATACATGGTTACATTAAGTGAACAGAGTTATACATTATATACAAGACATTGCATGTACAGTTAAAGATAATATATATTATAGGCGTATGTAACTGTTACAGACCAGATTAAAATGTGAGACAGCTTTAGTTTTGAAAGAACGGTTGTGGCTGTGAGAGTCTCCAGTAGGTTGTTCCAGTTTTGTGGTGCACGGTAGGAGAATGAGGAGCGGCCAGATACTTTGTTGAACCTTGGGATCATGAACAGTCTTTTGGAGTCAGATCTCAGATGATAAGTGCTGCTTGTGGTAGGAGTGAGGAGCTTGTTCATATAGATGGGTAGCTTGCCCATAAAGTATTTGAAGGCAAGACAGGAAAGATGAACTTTGCGCCTAGTCTCAAGTGATGACAAATCTAGTTCTTTGAGCATTTCACAGTGATGGGTGTTATAATTGCATTGGAGGATAAAGCGGCATTGTGAGTTGTAGAGGGTATCAAGTTTGCCAAGACACGTTTGGGTTGCCATGCCATATACTATGTCCCCATACTCTATAATTGGCATCAGCATCTGCTGTGGGATGCGCTTTCTGACCAGCAGGCTTAAGGAGGGTTTGTTCCTATATAGTACAACTAGTTTGGCATACAGTAGGTTTTGGATATCAGGATATCAATGTGCAACCCAAATGTTAAATGGGAGTCAAGTCATGTGCCCAGATATTTGAAACTAGTAACAGGGGCTAGGATAGTATTAGAGTTGGTTCTTATCTGGACCTCATTCATAGGAACCTTTAGAAATGTAGCCTTGATCCCAAATACCATTGTTACAGTCTTGTTAGTGTTTAAAAACAGTTTGTTTTGGGAAATCCTGTTTTAAAGTCCCAGAAAGTCAGATTTAAGTACATGAATATGAGCACCCTAAGATGCCCTTCTTCTACTATCTGCCCAAGATGCATAAGAGTTTGACTAGGCCACCAGGCAGGCCAATAATTACAGGAATTGGAGCATTAACCCAAAATGTGTCTGAATAATATGTTACAGCCTTCTCTTCAACAATTAATGTGATATTTGCGAGACACAACCCAGGTTCTCAAGCTCTTGAAAAAAGTTGTATGGAATGAAGATATCATTCTGGCTACATGTGAGATTGCATCCCTGTATACCTGCATTGATCACCAACAGGGATGCAACACCATATTCTATAGCCTGAAAAAATATGAAAACATGAATGATAATCAGATGGACTTAATAATAGATGGCATCTCCTTTATTTTGAGACACAATGTGTTTTGGTTCCAGGATGACTATACCTCCAGATTCAAGGAGCAGCCATGGGTTCCTCGTTCGCGCCCAGTTTTGCAAACCTTTTTATGGGACCTTACATCTGGGCCAACAACACCTATGGGGCGAACCTGGTGCTCTGGCAGAGGTATATAGATGACATAGTAATAATATGGCGGGATAGCCAGGAACCTTTAGATACCTTCTTTGGTAAGTTAACCATAACCAATACAACTTGAAATTTACACATGTTGCAAGCAAAACTAAATTGGAGTTCCTTGACCTGGAGATTAATATAGAAGAAGGAAATATAAATACCAAAAACTTATTTAAAGAGGTCAACTGCAATAATTATATCGCAGCCAGCAGTTGTCACTAAATAAACTGGTTAGAAAATATACGATTTGGTGAATTCAGGTGCCTCAAAAGAAATTGTTCAAGGAAGGCTGACTATGACACACAAATTTTACCTATGAAAAATAAGTTCTTGAAAAAGGAGTATAAAGAGGGAATTATAAATACAGCTCTTAAAAACGATGAGGGAATTGTTAGGGCAAGAATGCTAGTCACAAGAATTGAAGTCAGATAGGGAATTTATACTTTTCATCATGACATTTAGTGATGAATCGTACAAAATAACCGCAATTTTCAAAAAACATTGGCATGTTCTTCAAAAAGATGACTTATTAAAACCATCATTAAAGATAAACCTGATGTGATCTTCTCAAGTTCACCGAACTTAAAACAAAAGTTAGTACCTAGCTTTCTGAAATCTAATAGACAGGAATGTTGGCTGCATACTAATACTAAAGGCTTCTTTAGATGCCTCAAAAGTAGAGCCTGCAATACCAACAGGAAGCAGGAATCTATATTGAGAGAATTCAGCTCTGTAAATACATCGATCAAATATAAGATTCAGCTCAACATATCCGGTCAGAGTAAAGGAGTGGTCCACGTGCTGGAGTGCAGCTGCGGACTCCAGTACGTGGGCAGAACTGTCCGCAAACTTAAAACGCAATTGGGAGAGCATGTAAGAAACATCATCCAGGGACTAGAAACACAGTGTGTCAAATCATTATAGGATTACACATAATAGTGATCCCAAATGTCTTAAGTTCTATGGGATGGAACAGGTGACCCATGATTGGAGAGGAGGTGATTACATCCAAAGGATTTCCCAAAGGGAATCCTATTGGATTTTCACTCTCCATACATTAGCACCTGCTGGACTTAAAATAGATATGGATATTGCCTTCTTTCTTTAGGTCTATCTAGACTATATGTGATTTTTTTGGAATTTCAGCAGTTAAGAGCAAATACAGGGTTTTACCACTGCTGCATAATCTCTAATTGTGTAATGCACATCTAACTAATATATATATATATATTTATATTTATATATATATATATATATATATATATATATATATATATATATATATATATATATATATATATAGCAACTGTAAATATTACTGTATGTTCATTTGCATGTCTTAGACAGGTCTGCAACCCTGTCTTTCCCCATTATCGCCCAGCATACAGCGCTTCCACTGCAGCAAGGGATTCTGGGAAATTACATGCAAATGAGCACTCAGTGCCACCTTTTGTCTCAAGCTCGTATTACACAAGCAAATCCTCAAGCCAATGCATGCTGTTTTAAACACAGCTTTTAGACAGAGGCTGGGATGAGATGCAAAGCCATTCAACCCACTCACAGACATGTTTCAACCTTGATGGGTATCATCAGTGTGAGGTTGGTTGTAATGGCTAAGCTGGCTTGAGACTAGACTAGGTAATCACCACTATTATTAAGGTTATGGTGGGTAAAAAAAGTGACAAACACCCTCCACAGTAGAGCATTGGGAGCATTGGGAAAGGGGTGAGAGGGTGAAGGTGGTTGATGAGGGTGGGGGAGGGGGGATGAGGGGGGGGGGAGATTACAGCAGTGGATGGGGAAATATTAAAAAGAGGGGGAAGGGACTAAAAGGACAGCAGAGAATGAGACAGAGAAGACATACCCAGAATGTTTCTAACAAGCCTATACCAGAGTACTGGTATCCAAACATTAATTTAGACCACCGGGGGTGAGTGTCCCCAACCGGTGTATCCAAAAAGTCTCCCTTCTACAGAGTGTTTTGAATCGGTCCCCACCTGATTCACTAGGAGGAATGTGCTCAATACCCATAATTTTAAAGATTCCAGATCCTTATTGTGTATTTTGATAAAGTGTCTCGGTAAACTGTGGGTAGTGACACCATTTATCACATTCCTCCTGTGCTCCAGGAATCTGGTACCAAAAGGACCGAGTGGTGCGACCTACATATTGGAGGCCGCAACCACATTGTATTAGATAAACGACAAATGTGCTAAGGCAATTAATATTGCCCCTTACACTATATCGTTCATCCTTGTGAAGGAAAGCAAACTCCACTGTGATATTTAGATGTTTGCACGTGATGCACCGACCTCTGCCACATCTGTGATTACCAATAAGGCTCACCGAAGTGGCACCGGCAGCTGCAACCGTAGATTTTAGTTTGCTTGGAGCTAGAATGTTTTTAATATTTTTAGCCTTCCTATATACAATGGGAATTTTCTCAGGAATAATATTCCCCAAGTGGGGATCACATTTCAAAATGCTCCAATGGGTATTCAATATACACTGGATGGATCTGTGAGATTGGTTAAAGGTGGTAATAAACCTTGAAGCCCCATCTACATGTAACCCTGCTTCCACCCCCCCCCCCCCCCAGACTCTACGGTGGGGTCTAGGGTGCATGAGGGCGGATTACATGCGGTGTGGTGCGTACCTGTTAGGAACAGGAGGGCCTGAGCTTCCCGCGGTGTTGTGGGGGAGCCAGGACCGGGCTTCTGGGGTGGTAGCCTCCATGATCTCTTAGTGGTGCACTGCCTCCATCTTCTATACTCCCAGGGTAATGGGACAGGACCGGTATAGAAGAACCCCTCGGGTCCCAGGGTTATACTCTCCAAGTCACAACACAGTCTTTACGGATGAAGAATAGTCTCTTTATTTGACAGAGCAACAATATCCCAACGATAAGGCTTCCAGCAGCCGCAACACAATCGCCAGAACGGGGTATACATAGCTCACCTCCGCCCAAATACTTCCTCCTCTCCTTCCCTCCAAGTCACTCTTCCGACAGGATGGTCTGAGCTAGGGCTTCAATACCCTGTGGCCCACCCCCGAGGTTATCCTCGAGGTGGGTCTTGATTTCTCCCCCCATCACCCCTGGCAGTGGGGTGAGGGCATTGGTCCACCAGTCTATAATTCGATCAGCTCGACTTATAGACGCTGATCATTCAGTTCCTCTCTCTCTCTCTCTCCCGGCACGCTGCGCCGGGGAGCCCGCAGCCACCTGATACTCCTCGGACCGATCCGCAGGATTCGTGGCTCACGGCATAATAGCCGGCAACTCTAGACTCTCGATATACTGTTCACTCGAACTCTTTCTGAACTACCACTCAGGGTAGGGCTATGAAGGGGGAAAACCCATGATGATTACTGGCGCCTGATCTTAACAGGGCTTACCGCAGTAGAAGGAAGATAGGTATAGCCTGTGCTGTTTACAGGGGGCTACATACATTTGATAATCCAATTCTTGGAGTATCATAACTAATGTTTTTGTTTTTAATAGTGCACTTTTTAAGCAGTGATGACCTGTCAGATAACACTACCCTGTTGAAAGAGTCAGAGACCAGGTCGGAGTTATAACCCTTCACCAAAAACTTTTCATGCAAATCTTTGGATTGGCAAACAAAGTCACTATCCCTGGAACAGTTCCTTTTGAGACGATGAAACTGTCCAAGGGGGATGCTCTTAAGCCACTGTGCATGATGGTTACTAGAAGCATGAACATAGTTGTTCACTGCAACAGGCTTGAAATGTGTGGTGGTAATGATATTACCTTCTGGATCTGCGGTCAAAACTAGATCCAGAAAAATCACTGATGTAGGATTAATGTCAAAAGTAAATTTCAAGCCCATAGCATTGTGATTGAAGGAAGCCAGGACATTAGAAAAAACAGTGCTATCACCCTTCCAAATAATAATAATATCATCGATGAAACGACCATAGTTTCCCTGAACAGAAATGGCAGTGTATAAGTACTGAAGTGTCTCGATCGCGATTGGTGGGTGAACTAAGTGAAAGTACCTCCCCTAAAAACGAGCCGTAACATAATAGAAGTGCAATTTGACCTTTAACCAATTTAAATTTTGCAATTTATGACAAATCTAAGGACAAATAATATATATATTCCAAAAGGATAAATAAATAATTAATCAAACTTACTCTCTAGTGCAAACACACTGCCATAAGCTCAGGTCGCATAATAGGGATACGCTGCATGTCATTGACTCGATCTCAGAGATCAAATGGAAGCCCAGTTATCTTTGGGCTACATGTGACGTGTCATCCTTGTACACGTCAATAGATCACTCCAAGGGGATCAGGGCCATTGACTTCTGGCTGAGCACGGATTCCTCTATTCCCACTATTCACAAAGATTTTTTATTAGAAAGTATTATGTTTATTTTAACTCACAATTATTTTTCTTTTGAGGATCTTTTTTACCTACAAATCTGTGGAACGGCCATGGGTTCAAGGTTTGCCCCAAGCTATGCCAATCTCTTTATGGGATACTGGGAAGAAACATCTATTTGGCCCAATTTAGAGCTGGGGGCGGGCCTCGTATACTGCTATATTTTAACTTGCACATTGTGAGTGTTTTTAATCCCCCCACCCATTCTTCCCTACATTAAATGTTACAGTGTTACACAATGGGGCGTGCGCTCTCTGTTTTGTTTTTCTCATAGATTCTGCTATGGAATTGGTTTTTCCATGTGAGAGCTGCCGTGGACCCCTGGATTCTGTACATTGTCCTGTTGTTACCTGTCAGGACTCACCTTAGGGTTTGGACATTGGACTACTATTATTGTACAACTAACTAAAGTTACTCAGTATCAATGTGCATTGTATTGATGTTCAGTGTATCCAGTAACCAGTAAACGTAATGGGTGCTTATAGGATAAATTCCTCTTATATAGCAGTGAAGGTTCTGTAGTAAACGTGTGTTCAAAATACAATATAGGAATACAAAGTTGAAAATAGAGACAGATCTTAGGGATGTTCCCTTACACTATGATAGAAATTGTGAGGGTTTATTAACTGTGCATCTTCCGTAAGCACCCACTATGATGGACACATTTACACAGGTATTACTATATACCTTGTGAATCTCTCTCTGGTACACACTGCTCTCAGAATATCTCCATAAGAGACATAGATCTCCATCAAACAGCATTACCTGGTTACTGGATACACTGAACATCAATACAATGCACTTTGATACTGAGTAACTTTAGTTAGTTGTACACCCTATTAGAGGGTATACACCATTTTTAACTACATTTGAATTTATTAATAAAGTGTTTTTATATATACATATTTTTTCACCTCTGACCGCATTATTATATAAAGGTCTGCAGTGCGCCTATATCAGGGATCTCATGTACCTTCTCTAGGTACACCTTTTTGACTATATCTGCCACTCTCCCTAGGCAGCACACACTCACCAACAAGGGGTGTGAGCAAGGTCTCTCTGTACAATAGGTGGACAACCAAATGCAGATTTTTCAAACATCTTTAACTAAATTAAATTAACTATATCAGCAAATAACTAACTATTATAGTATTTTATGATAGATCAATTAACTGGAAACAGTATTTAAGACTCCCTGAGCCATATCCCTGACGAAGCAGTTGCGAAACGCGTTGGATTGGAACTTACAGGTCACCGTAGCGCCTGTGACGTGTGGATCTCCCTTTGTCTAAGCCGTCAGCTGACTGTACCACAGGTTCCCGCATGCGGACGCGAGCGCAACCCGGAAGACACCGCTCATGAAAGGTCTCCTCCTGGCTACCTCCTGTCCGTGCGCAACGTACAGGAAGGATGGAGGCGCGACGTGTCTCCCCCCGCATGGAAATCTGAGCAGACGGGCTCAGAAAACGTGTAGCAGTAAAGGGAGAAAAGACCGCCTGGATTCCGTGGCGCCTGAATTGTGAGCAGGACCACAACCACAGAGCGAAGAGTCCACTGCCACACGCTGGGAAGCTACCCACAAACGCTGATTTATCAAGTGCTGGCTGTAAGTGCAATACTGTTCTACCCCAGTCTAGTGCAATACATTTACTGTGCCATGATGTCTTCTCTTTTGTTTCTATCAAGTCTATATCCTGAATAAGCTGAGACGTAGCCTCATCTATCTGATAAACTTCTGCAAGTCCAAGTGGGAATGAACTTATAGATCACCAACTACATTAATCTGTAAGTGTAAAAGTTTAACTTGAAATGTTTAAATAGTCTAATATATTAATAACCTTTAGTAATACATTGTTGTCCCCTTCTGCATTTATCCACTGTATAGATAACAGCTGTACCTGAGTCATCGCGCGGGAGGACATCGCGCTGGAGGACATCTTTCTTTCTTGCTCACGTGCTGGAGGGACGTGGAACTCTCTCCTGGACTCCGGTTGCTGGACTTCAGTATATTTATATTGGACTCTAAACCTTCTTCCATTTACACTTATTTTGTGTGAACACTGTATTGTATTTATTGTTTTATTAATGTAATAATATTAGGTTAGTGGTCAGCGCTCCTTCTTTTTTCCATTTATACATAGTGCAGCTGCCCTAGAACTGGACATTAGATTCCCTCACAGGACATTCGCAGCCCAAGCTCTGCATGTTCCCTGTCTGGGATGGCTGCGGCCCTCTCAGTTCTGGTCCTATTTAGGAAAGGAAAGTGTGCCAGAGATATATTGGGCCAGGCTTTCCCTGCTGTTCCCCACATTGGGGGGTTAGTAATGTATCTACAGCAGTGATTTTCAACTCTGTGGTGCCACGGCCGCCAGGGGGGGACAGCTGGGATAACTCTCCCAGATGTTCCAGACCCGGCGGCGTGGCGGTAACCCCACATAGCAATGACCTGGCATCAGCAGCCGCCCGGTCACTGCCATCTTTTCTATAAGGGAGAAAGTGTGGGGGAGAGGCAGTGTAAGGGGGAGAGTATGAGGGGGGAGAGACACGAGAGACGGGTGGTGAGGGGGGCGAGAAACATTGAGGCAGGGGGGGGGGGGTTGAGAGTTGTGGTTCCCCAGAATTTCACAATCAAACTCTGGGGTTCCCTAACCAAAAAAAGGCTGTAAACCACTGATCTACAGTATGGAGCACATTTCTATGTCTATACTTCTATAAAGGGTAAATATAAGTGTAGCCCCTGTAAGAAATAGTGGGCTACCTATCCTTCTCCTACTGGAGTAAGGCCTGTTAAGGGCAGGCGCCAGTAGTAATCATGGGTTTTCCCCCACCAAGCCCTGCCTTGAGTGATAGAGGTAGGACTCTGACTCTGTGGCAGGCCTGAGACATAGGGGAGGCCCTGCTGACATCATAAGGGGCAGGGCTGTATCTATTTAGTGGGCTGCTCCTGTGTGTGTCTGAGTTCAGTCTGTTGGAGTTGAGAGAAAGGAGAGTTCTGTCTGGGAGCTGGAGAGGTGTGTGAGGAGTCCTGCCCTGGCAGTTGGGCAGGAGTGGAATCAAGAGAGAGTGGAGAGTGCTGGAACAGAGAGAGCATGGTCAGGGAGTTCAAGGAAACAGGAGACAAGACACTCAGCCTTACTGAGTAGAGCTGATAGCACTAAGTGCGGTGGACCAATGCCACTCACCCTGCAGATTGGGGTGAGGGGGGAGATCTAACCTCACCCAGAGGGCCTACGCTTGGGTGAAGGTAGGGGTATTGAAGCCCCAACAGCCCATCTTGCTAGGGTACAGCCTGGAGGAGAGGAGTGGAGAAATAGTTCAGTTACATTTGGAAGCCTGCTGTATATGAACTGCTGCGGTGCATATGAACTGCTGCTGTGTGCCGTATCACTGGTAAAAGGACAATAAAGACCATTGCTGCTTTTATAAAGAGACTGTGTGTGTGAGATTGGAATCTCTCGCCCTGGGACCAGGGCTTTCTCTGGGAAGATTCCAACCTATCCTCTAGGTTTCGCCAGAGAATGGAGGCGCTGCACCACCACCACTAAAGATGAAGGCATATACCCCAGAAGCCTGGTCCTGTCACACCCCACACAAACGCGGGAGACTCAGGCCCTCCTGTTCCAAGCAGGTATGCACCACCATAGTACATATAGCCAGCCCTCACTACACCCTAGAGGTCCAGTCTGCGACCGGGGGGGGGGGGGGAACATGGACTACATAAGCTTTTAGTGAATGTTATCAGCAATAATGTGGAATTCCCCTCCTGCGCTGAAGCAGTAACTCAGTAAGTAAAGGCGCTGGGGCTGAGAGACAATCACACTGACTTCAGAAAAGAAGAGCAGGGTTCAAATCGCTCTCAAATCAGCTGTGTATTCCCTTGGGCACGTTTATGTCACTTTATCTTCCCCAGGCACCAAAACTAAACTTTGAACTGTACAGACAGGAACACAATGTAACAGCAAACCTGTCTGCGTTCACTGTCAGCATTGTATAAGGGGAAAATATTAGGGTGTGTGTAGTAAAGTTTAAGTGGAAAAACAACTACACCAGATATATGAAAGCAGAGAGCTTCACTTGAAAGCTAGGAGTAAAGCTAGCACTTATGTACAGTACTTAGAAAAATACAGCTTGCAAGTGAAAGGCCGATGTGGACAAAGCTCGCTTAAACCTGGAAGATAATAGTGTATGAAGGCGTGCGCTATCTGGGAAATTATCACAGTACCAGGAGAAAAAGTACTGTATGTACTTAGAAAAGAAATCCCTTAGTGGCTCACAACAACCCAAGTAAATGGTTTTAACTAAAACTTCCAACTTTTATTTGGCATATTTTAAAATAAAAGCGAAGTACACGACAAACAAGTGCTCTGATCCAGTGACATGTATAAAAGGTGTGCGTCCTTCTGTATGGTATTATACCAGATCGCGTAGTGACATGCACATATAAATATGTGTATGCACACTAGTATATGGTGGTCTGAGGGGCTGCAGATATTAGTATAAGGTCGCGGGCATAGTAAAAATAATAGCGTGCTGAGCCGCACTGAACCGCGCTGAGCCAGCACACTTACCTTCTGCATCTTGTATGTGTGCGGCTTCAGCGGGCTCGTGTGGGTGCATGCGGGGGCGTGCGGAGGCGTGCTGCATTGCAGCGACATATTAAATTACGTTTTCATGCTTTCCGGAGCGCAAACCGCAAACATCCAATGGGAACGAGGGAATAGCCCCGCCTCCAGCCACGCCTCCGCTCTGCCTCCGCCACGCCTTCGCCCCGCCTCTGCCCCGCCCCCAAAGCGCGCTCACTGCCTCACCTGCCAGGACGCAAAAAAGCACCAGATTGAGCAGGCGAGTCTGAGCAGGAGCATGGCTCAGCGCGGCCCGAGGCACCATGCCCGCGGCCTAAGAGTTCAGCCTACATACAGACTTCTGGGAATTATAGTATATCTGGTATAGGTCTTTCATTTAGTTTTAAATAAATATACTGGTTAAAGCTGCAGTTCAAACGGCCATTTTAAAAAAATATATATATTTTTTTCCCCCATTTACAGTAATATGTGCATCAATACAATCTGCACACTGACAAGTGATTAGCTAAGCTGCAGATCGATCTGTTCTCCTGTAATCAATCGCTTGCTTGGCGCTATTTCATTCAGTTCTTGCACAGCATTTTGGGCAAGGTGGTTCCTGCAATATGAGTGACTGGGCAGTTACTAGATACAATTGGTGCACTGCTAGAGAGTGGCGGGTCTCAAGAGCCAGCGCCTATCAGAAGGGGAAGGGGCTGTCACTTTGGAAATGCTTCCTACATTAGAAACATTAAAAATGTCTTATTTTAATTTTTTAAATGCTACAAGTATTTTCTCATAATACATAACTGATTTATTTTAAAAAAAAAACCACACATGTAGGATATTGCTTGAACTGCTGCTTTAATAGCACAGGGTCTCTCTGTTGTGTCTAATGGCAAATGGGTATGTAGCTATTAAGCAACAGGAAGGATGGGCCAGGGCTCCACGGGTTTCTTTAGGAAAGAATACAATGTTTCGGCCTCACTTAGGCCTCAGTCACTTGACAAAGGCCTAAGTGAGGCCGAAACATTGTATTCTTGTCACGGTTGTGCTCGCCACAAACTCGGGTCGGACCGCGTGGCTGAGGTAGGGTTGTAAAAGCACCGACCTTAAACCTCGCAGGCTGATCCGGATTGCGCAGTTCATAGTCGTACGTAGCAGGGTCTGGATTGGAGAAGACAGCATCGTTGTTGTACAAGCCAGGGTCAGGATAGGAGACGTCAGAATAAACATTGTCCAAGCAAGAGTTCGGCAACAGGGAGTCAGGAGAACCCCGCTTCGGCTTATGAGCGCGGGGGGGTTCTCTGCGCGTGCGGCGACCATGGCCCATGGTACTGGTCTCAGGAGGTGGAAGACAGACCAGATTTACACACCGCCTAGCTGCACGGTTAAACCAGCGCTACAGCGCAAGAGTCCTGAGCGGGTTAGGGAATCCTCTGTAGCAGCGCAGGAACCAGGACACGGCCTCTCTAGATTAGGGAAAAAGTAGGCCCCAGGAACCAGGAAGCTGTAGATATACAGGGAGACCTCCGCTTCAGTGTAGGAATCCAGGAGACTGAAGGACGCAGGGGCGAAACCTCCGCTTCAGTGCAGGAATCCAGGAGGCTGAAGGACGCAGGGACGAAACCTCTGCTTCAGCACAGGAGAACAGGAAGCTGACGGACGCAGGGACGAAACCTCTGCTTCAGCACAGGAGAACAGGAAGCTGAAGGACGCAAGGGAAACCTCCGCTTCAGCACAAGAGAACAAGCAAGAGCTTGTGGCAGAACAGTTGGTGACATCCGGTAAGGACTATGCTCGGCAAGGAGCATTATGGGAAGGCAATACTTAAAGGCCAGCAGGCCAATCCCCAGCGGGGGTGTGAAGGTATTGCTCCAATGAATGAATGCAAGTCTAGGTTGCATAATAGGCTGCACAGCTGCAGTAGATACCAGAGGGAGTGTGTATAGCTTTGGTGAGTGAATCCAGGCTGCAGCAAACATCAGGAGAGCTGTTCCAGAACTGCACCGGTCTGCAAGGTAAGGTAACCAGTAACCCGCGGAGCGGATTCCTGACAATTCTTTCCTAAAGAAACCCGTGGAGCCCTGGATCATCTTTTCTGTTGCTGTATACCTGGGATTGCTGCAGATAGCCATCAATGAACCAGGAGATCCGGCATTGCACAAGTATCGCATTTATTTGCAATTTTTTGGAGTGCTACACACCCATATATGTCTATGTAGCTATTAAAACACATTGTAGCAGCTTTGTCAAGTATAGATACTTTTATCACTTTTAAAGTTGTCCTATCCCTGAGATATATTTGTACCCCTGGTTTTCATGTTTGGTGCTGTCAGCTGTCTAGCCGTTTGATACTATACAGAACCGCATAAGGAGAGGTAAACCCCCAGTTGCGAAGTTCGGTCCCAGGTGAATCACAGTGAGGGGGTTGTGTAAAAAACCCGGTGCTGATCCGGGCAGCAACGCAATCTTTTTCGAAAGAGCAGTGTCAAACATATACAGTATACAGTATATATCTTCCTGATATTCTGCTGTGCAGCCCGATTCCACCTCCTTCTAACCGCTAGTGGATCACTGTGCATAGAAGTTAATTTTACACACGTGAAGATACACATATTTATACACATTTATATGTGCATATCCCAGATCTGGTATAATACCATACTGTATAGAAGGACTGCACACCTTTTTTATACATGTCCCTGTATCTAGAGCACTTGTTTGTCCTGTATTTTGCTTTTATTTATTTATTTTAGTTAAAACCATTTTTCTTAAGTTGTTCTGAGCCACTAAGGGATTTCTTTTCTAAGTACATACAGTACTTTTTCTCCTGGTATTCTGATCATTTTCCAGATAGCGCACTCATTCATACACTATCATCTTTCAAGTTTAAGCGAGCTTTCTCCTATCTGCCATTCACTTGCAAGCTGTTTGATTTTCTCTGTGATACATCTGGTGCAACTTTTTTGCCCCAGAATTGCACCACTTTTACCTTGGTACATAGCCCTGTTATTATTAATGGGTATTTTCATATTATGGTTACATTGGTTATACACATATAATTCCATTCAATAATAAAGTCTATACATGTAAATGTTCTGTGTACCTGCACACGATTATCCGTTTGAAAGTAATACGATATGTTCATTAGTAACTCTTATTTTGCACTGTATTGTATTAAACCAGTTTGGGAGCAAGCATAAATAATCCCAATATCTCCCTACCCCTGATCAAAGACCACTAAGGAATGGTTTTAGCAGTGCGTGACTTACATTAACTGCACTGTATATCGATAAATAGAATATTTGGTTGGTGTTTTATTATCCGGAGGTGTGGTTCTGGTCAGAAATACTATTTCTGGCTTGACATTTTGTTTTTTTTGGGTGTAGTTAGACTAATATCAAAAGCTGGGGCTGGTTCCATGCCTTTCAGCGTCCATAAAAGCTGTCAGAACAGAAAGCCACACAAGATTAATGATACTGCACAGGGGCAGAGAGAGGAGCATTGTCACCTGCAGCTATCAGAGAGAAGAAAGTATGGCATTTCTCTTTCCTGTCTTCCTACAGTGTCTATCAATATATGAATCTATGTATCTAATCTCTTCGTAGATGAGGATCAAGATGTCTGAAATCTCCCTGCTTTGAGGATATAGACTACATCTTGTTTACAGTATATCCAAAAAGGAAAACGAGAAAAGCATGTTTAAAATACCCAAATGCTGCGCTATTTAGTTGGCCACTTACATCAATATGTGTCACGGTAGACCAGGTCTTTTAGCACCATTTATATTTAAGGGATCAGTTACAGGGCAAAACAAGACACTGAAATAAAATTAGGTTTATTTTGGACTAGCTGAGAAACCCGGCGTTGCCCGGGATGTGAAGTGTGAATAAGTATGTGTAAATGTTGTATGTGAAAGTTGTAATGTGATGCCAATGTTATGTAATATTAGTTAGAATTGTGTTTGTAAATCAACAGTAGTAGAAAGCACATGTATATGAGGGCAAATGTTTGAAGTGTATGTTAGTTGTTACGGTAGTTATTTTTGAAAATGTTATTGTTGGAAATGCTTCTTGAAAGATGTGAATGTCCATTGTTGAGAGGAGTGTATTTGTTAAAGTGTGTGTTGTAAAATAATGTAGTAATAAAAGATGACAGTAGTGTATTGAGTGTCTTTCATTTTTTTGTAATTTCTTATGGCAATATGTAGAGTTCATGGAAATTGAGGAAAGTCAATGTTCATTGTAATGCTTGTTTGTAAACGACATTTTTGGTAGTTCCAGTTGGAGCAAAGATGTACAATTGTTGGGGGGATCCAACTCTAGAGCACGCAACATATAACTGGCCGTGGGAGAAACATGGTGATTCTAAGTTGATACCAGTGCACTTTATAGATTGTCCTTGTGCTTTGTTAATGGTGATAGCAAAAGCTAGTTTGATGGGGAACTGTAGCCGTTTGAAAGTAAAAGGCATGTCTGTAGGAATGAGTGGAATGCGGGGGATGAAGACATCTTGGCCTTTGGCGTTGCCAGTTAAGATAGTAGCTTCAATTAGGTTGGGCATCAATGTTTTTATGCACAGTCTGGTTCCATTACAAAGGTTAGGTGTGTGTAGGTTGCGAAGTAGCATGATGGGTGCTCCAACTTTGAGGCGAAGATGATGTGGTGGCATCCCTGATGGTTCGAGGGAGTGTAGGAATTCAGGTGGATAGTTAACGGCTTCATCGCAATCCACAACTGTATCGATTGAGTTGTATTGAGTAATTGTGTTTGGAATAATGTCTTGAATTTGATGATTGATGTCATTGACAGAAGTATTTTTGGCAGCAAGGATGGCTCTTTCACAGAGCCACTGGTGGTTTGTGTAATTGTGTAAGAGATTTGGATAGACGTAATGTATGAGATCTTGAAGTGATGTCATCATGTGACAAAAATGTGTGGGAAAAGCAATTTCACCTGATGTTAAGTCAGTAGGTAAAGTGCCTTCACCTATTTGAAGAAGTGTGTGTGCAAAAAGTTGTTCATTTGAGTGGCCGAGAAGTTGGACTCGCATATTGGTTGTTAATGGAAAATGTTTGACATGTTGCCATAAAATAGAGGATTTAAGGCATGCATGAAGTTCGTCTGCTGGTGTGGATCGTGGTATGACTGGAAGTGTTTGTCTGAAATCACCAGCTAAAAGAATGACAGCACCACCCATTATTTGTTTATTGTTACGCAAGTCTTGCAAGGTTCTATTAAGGGCTTCAAGTGCTTTTTTATGCGCCATGGTACACTCATCCCAAACAATAAGTTTGCAAATTTGAAGAACACAGGCTTGGCCAGATGTCTTGGTAATATTACATGTTGGGTTTTCTTCATGAGCAATGTTTAGTGGTAATTTAAGAGCTGAGTGCACAGTTCTTCCTCCATCCATAAGAGTGGCTGCAATGCCAGATGATGCAAGTGCAAGTGCAACATGATTGTGCATTCTTATTTCTGTGTAACGGGTGTTCCCTATGACTACCGCCGCTACTACTTGCTGTGCAACCTGTGTGGCTCTCAGGAGCCTAAGCCTCCGCTTGGGGAACCTGGGGTACATCTTTATCATACATCTCTAGGTGCAACGCCTCCACCTGGGAGGGATCCCAACGGAGTGGGAGGAGGCCCTCACAGGAACAACCACACAACACTACCGAATATAAAACAGGACGGGCTTTACTGCATGGAAACACACATATCACGTAACAGCATAACATCAAAACAGCATAACAGCATTATGCGCCACGGCGGACGCTAACCACACTATGCGTCACGGCGGACGCTACCACCTTTAGGCGTCACGGCGGACGCTATCACCTCTAGGCGTCACGGCGGACGCTATCACCTCTAGGCGTCACGGCGGACGCTAACCACCCACAATGTGACCCCACCCTGTGTCCAGTAACCCCCACCCAAATGTCTCGTGTTCTCGAAGTCAAATACCACTGTACATGTGTATGTGTGACTGCGCAGCCACTATGTTTGGTGATAGGCCTGGTTGGTGCACATGAGTTGCAGGTTACCTGCCCGGGCTCCAGCCACGGGTACCGCGATATAAATCCACACGATCCGACGGGATCCTCCACACCGCGTGGGTTGAAAGTCCAGCGCGACAATGTCACTCCTTGTCGCAGGGTCTTGGGTGGTGTTCTGAGCCCAGAACCCACCTCACAGGGCCGCACGGCTTCAACACTGTGTCCCTGTCTATTCAACCAATAAATGGGGCAGTGTCCCTATCTAGGGCCTGTCCCTAAGCTCCACAAGCTAATAGATGGCTCAGGACCTAACTGGGACCTTGGGGGCTGCTGGCCTAATGCAGAGGGTACTCACCCCTGCATCCACCTCCTACCCCTAGCTGGTCCGGATCCTGAATGCCTGCGTGGCTGCAAAACCCCGCGAAATGTAGCAATCTCTCCCCAGTCAAATCCCTCAGCCCTATTGGTTCCCTGGCGTCAGGTGTCTCTGCCCCTATGCACCCTGGGGGCTGGCATGCTCATCTCGCGCATGCGCGAACTATCTGGTCCTCCCGCGCTGGGTTGGGGCACTGCGCATGCGCAACAGCCCTAACATGGCGGCGCCCTGCTTCCCGAGCCGCCGGGCCGGTAGCAACGCAATCGCGGCCTTAGCGACGGCCCGATCGTGTCCCCGGCAACCGGCCTGCTCGCCGCTCGCGTCCCTAGCTACCAGGGATCGCTCCTTCGCGCGCGCGGCCCCCCCTCACTCCCTCGCACACAGCGTCTGCCGAAAGGGAGGAGGGGGTCAGCCATGACAGGGGGGAACCTGGCTACATCCTCCCCCTGGTGAGAACTCCAACGTCCTCGCTTGAACCACATAACCTTCCAACAGTGTACAAAAATTATATAATAAAAATGCAGTGTTAAAGTACAACTTAACGATTACTCTAAACGAGATTGTACAGTTCAACAAACATATTGATAACTGAGGCTAGCTTGGCTTTAGCTTGCTGCTGAGACTCATAGTGAGGTGCCCCTAATGAATCATAAGCCACTCTAGTGGGAGGGCGAGTCTCAGTCTCCATTTCTTCCTCTTGAGACAGACCATCGTAGGCTTGAGGCCTAGACTCTCTGGCAGAGGGTGAACCAGTTTGGGGAAAGTCTCTTTGCAACTGAACATTGTCTCTTTGAGGCACAAAACTCGGAGTGGTAGGATCTAGTGATTGATTACTTGGTGAAAATTCCAATGGAGGTACTTTGTCAGCTGGCCCCTTACTTGTTGCGCCTTCGGGAGGTGCCCACCAGTCCCTGTTGGATGTTCCCTCCAAAGGATCCTGAATGGTCTCATCTATGGGGCCGGGATTCGCAATAGCCTCTTCAGGCTCACTGTCGTTCATTACTGTTTCTGTTTCAGGTTCACTCTCTCCCAGTTGGGAGATAGGTAACAAGTGGTTTCGGTGCCAAACTTTTACTTTGCCATTCACATCACGTATGCGATAAACAGGGAGGCCCGGCATTTGGGACTCTACTTGAAAAGGCCCCTCCCTCCAGCGATCAGCTAACTTGTGCTTGCCTGGAATCCCTAAGTTGCGTAGGAGAACTGCGTCTCCTGGTTGGAGCGCTCTATAGCGTACTTTGTGGTCGTACCGTCTTTTATTATTGGCATTCAGTCGAGCGGTGGCTCTTTCAGCTAACTGATAGGCACGGTGCAGACTGTCCTGGAGTCTCTGCACATATCGATAATGAGCCATGTTGGGTATCCCGTCGGTAGATACCCGTAGGCGGATGTCGATTGGCAGTCTGGCTTCTCTCCCGAACATCATGAAGTATGGGGTGTATCCGGTGGACTCGTGCCTAGTGCAATTGTAGGCATGCACCAAGGCCTCAACATGTTTACTCCATTCTCCTTTTTGGGAATTTTTCAGAGTGCCTAGCATGTCCAGCAATGTCCGATTAAATCTTTCAGGGAGCGCATCTCCCTCCGGGTGGTAGGGAGTAGTCCTGGACTTTTGAATGTTCAACAGTGTTAGCAACTCTTTGATCAGCTTGCTCTCAAAATCCCGTCCCTGGTCAGAGTGCATCCTGCTGGGCAGACCATAATGCACAAAATACTTCTCCCACAGCACTTTAGCCACTGTGGTAGCCTTCTGGTCCTTCGTGGGGAAGGCTTGAGCGTATCGAGTGTAGTGATCTGTCACTACTAGCACATTTCCTATACCCTTTGAATCTGGCTCTATGCACAAAAAGTCCATACAAACTAAATCCATAGGCCCAGCACTTTTGAGATGGCCCATTGGAGCAGCACGGGTGGGAAGGGTCTTCCTATGAATGCACCGTAGACATTTTCTGCAGTGTTGTTCAATTGACTCCCGCATCCTAGGCCAGAAGAACCGGTCTCGCACTAAACCCAAGGTCTTATCCACCCCCAAATGTCCATGATCATCATGTAGTGATCTTAAAACGAGACCTTGCATACGCCGAGGTAGAAATAGTTGTCGACGGTCAGGATGATTGTGGAATTGAACAACCCTATAGAGTAGGCCGTTATCCATCTCAAACTTATCCCATTCTCTCATGAGAAGACCCACATCCTCGCGAGGAGCCCGTTTCACCAGTGCAGAGTCATTTTTGTGTAGGGCCTCTCGGACAGCCTTAGCCGCAGGATCATGTGTCTGTGCTAGTACCAGTTCCTTCACCGTGAAGATGACGTCTTGTGTTAGACCCATGCCATCAGGGTGGCAGTAAGCTTCTGGAAGGGCTTGAGGTCGACACCCTAAAGAATCCACTACTCGTAGCTCGGAGAATGCCACTCGGTCGTTTACAATAGCAGCAGTGGAACACATAGCTCTCATTCCTGGTCCTGGAATTTCTTCCCAAGGGACCATCGTCGGCGGTCTCGCCCAGTCCCGATCTCCTAGATAGAGCATCGGCTCCTATATTGAGAGGTCCAGGCTTATATTTCATAGAAAACTGGTAATTGGCGAGGGTGGCCAACCATCTGTGACCGGTCGCATCTAATTTGGCCGTGGTTTGTACATACACTGGCGACACAGTTTATTACACTGCGGCCAGATCCGCAAGCCGGGAGATTTCCCGGCTTGCTAGTGGCCGCCCCTCGGCGTGCCGCGCGTCATAGACGCGCGGTCACGCGTCTTCGGGAGCGTGCGCCCCCTGCACGCGCGTCCAGGGGCTCCCCGAGGGAGCCCTGGTGTCCCGCGATCGCGGGACAGCGGCAGGGGGTTCCGGGGGACCCGGCGGACCCGGCAGCGGTAGGGAGAGCGCCCCGATCGGAGGGCGCTCTTCCGCTGCTTCGGCGCGCGCCCGTCACTCTCGGGCGCGCGCCAGGCTACTGCTGCGGCACAGAACGGGCAAATGCTCGAATAAACTGTGCCGCAGCAGTAGGTCAGCGGATTGTTGTCTGTTCGGACCTCGAAGGTGACCCCATATAGGTAATCATGTAGTTTGTCAGATATGGCCCATTTGAGGGCGAGGAACTCCAATTTGTGAACTGGATAATTCTTTTCACTGGGAGTCAAACTTCTACTTGCATATGCCACAGGACGAAGCCCAGTGGGGTACTTCTGGTGTAGCACAGCTCCCAATCCGTTGAGGCTGGCATCCACGTGCAGAATGTAAGGCTTCTCCGGGTCAGCATATGCTAGAACGGGAGCCTCTGTTAAACTATTCTTCAGCCTCTTAAATGCTTCCTCACAAGCCGGCGTCCACCGATCCCCGAAGGGGGTCCTTGGGGGGGTCCTCTTCTGCTTGGGTTCCTCTGGATAGACCTTCAGCAGATCGTTCAGCACAGCTGCCTTCTTGGAGTATCCATCCACGAATCTTCTATAATATCCACAGAACCCGAGAAATGACCTCAGCTCCATCACATTCTCGGGTCTTGGCCAATTCACCACCGCCTCCACCTTGGCCGGGTCGGTGGCCACTCCGTCTGCGGACACGATATGACCCACATAAGTGACCGATGTTCGACAGAAGCGGCACTTATCCAATGAGAGCTTCAGGCCTTCTTTCCCTAAGCGATCCAATACTTTCATCAGCCTAGTCTCGTGTTCTTCAAGGGTGGCTCCGAACACGATTATGTCGTCTAGATAGACCAAACACTCACGCGGACACATATCTCCAATCGTCTTTTCCATAAGCCGTTGGAAAGTGGCTGGAGCGCCACAGATACCTTGGGGCATCCGAGTGAACTGATAAAATCCCAGGGGACAGACGAACGCCGTCTTTTCTTGATCAGTAGGGCTCATCGGAACCTGGTAATACCCAGATCGAAGGTCCAACACGCTAAACCACTGGCTTCCGGACAGTGCGCTGAGAATCTCCTCTATTCGGGGTAGCGTGTATTGGTCAGGCACAGTACGTCTGTTCAATGTTCTGTAGTCCACGCACAATCGAACAGACCCATTCTTCTTTCGTACCACCACAATCGGTGAGGCATAGGGACTTCGAGATCCGGTCACTATGCCGGCCGTTTCCATCTCGTTCAGGACACCCCGCACATCCTCCACATCTCTGGGAGCTAAGCGGCGCGACCTTTCCCTAAATGGCGTGTCATCATTCAGACGAATCGTGTGCTGAGCGCTTCTGCTGCATCCCACGTCCATCTCACTAGTAGAGAACACATCTCGTCTCTCTCTCAACTGAGCACATAGCTTCTCTTTCCATGCTTCTTCCAGGGGAGACTCTCCGAAGTCGAATTGTAGTGCCTCGGCCTCTTCTCCCACACTGGCAGTGTGAACGGTCACTGGGTCGTCTACAGGATCCACAGGATAAATTCTACCCAACCTTTGTCCTACTTCTAGCGGCACAGTATGGAGAGACATGTTCTGGATAGACACAGTAATCTTCCTGGGGACGGTAGATGGCCAATCCCGTACTTCAGGTATCATTCGGTATCCCCACTGATTCTCAGACTCGGGGAGGGTCTCTAGCGAGAAGTATCGGTCGTGTTCGTGCCGACTGGGGTACTTGATCAGCGCTGTCACGTGCCTCACTCCCCCTGGTGGAATCTGCAATAACCCTCGCTCTTGATTAAAGATTTCACCATACTGTTCCTCATACGCCACCCTATAGCATTCTTCCCGCAGGCCAGGGGCTATATTCAGGGATGACAACGGTAGCTCACCGGCTTCTTGTAGGAATGAGCGAATCACCGACCTCACAATATCGGCATTCGTGCCTAGTATGATGGGGGCACTGGGATGTTCTCGAGCCTCTGGACAGACCAAAGCTTCCACCAGCATGGGATGCGACTTGTTAGTGTTCAACTGCAAGATATCCAGCTTGACCGCTACTATTCCGTCTATGGGATAATCATCTTTACTCAGTCCCCATAACTTCATCTTTTCGGCTGACTGCAAGGGAAGATGGCTGAGGTGCTGGTCGTAGAATGGACGGTAGATGATGGTCACTTGTGATCCAGTGTCCAGAAGTGCTGAAGAGTATATCCCCTCCACGACGACTCTTATTACAGCGGTGGGCCCTACTCGGCAGTAAGCATCGGCCGGGGGCGTCTCCTCCGTGGAAGGCCTCCCCGACTCCTTGGCAACATCTTCGGGTACGGTTGATAGGGACGAGCTTGCCTTCCGCACGGTCACGGTGTAGGTCTGGGCCTTAGTGGGGTTTGAACAGTTCCTTGCAACATGGCCCTGCTCGCCACAGTTGAAGCAACGGAAGTCTGGGCGGGGACCCGGACCATCAAGTGACCTGGGAGCGGACCTAGGCACCTCCGGGGTGGCCGTATCCTTACCGCTCTTGCTCCCCTTTGCTTTGGGCACTGTTGCTTCCTTGGTCTCATCCTTGCGCGGGTCTTTGGCCTTCTTGGGCGTATGCAACCTAGTATAGGCCTCATGACCCTTCACCTCATCCAGTAGGGATTCGTGCTTGGGCCTACCCAGTTGTTGGATGGCCTGGGCTAGTAATTGGATTTCTCCCATTCTACTGGGGCTGGAGCTCCGTCTGCTTGAGCGACAATTAGCACAGGATAATACACTGGCCTCATCCCCACATATACTTTCTGGTGGGGACAGGGACATGCTCATACTAGTCTCTAGCAGGTCTGTCCGGGGGCTACAGGGTTCGGGTTTTATCGGCATTTCAGGATATATAACAGGACACCCTGAGCTGAGGGCCCCGTGGAAACGCAAGTTGGATGGGCCTTGTTGGGGCGACAATTCACATCCCCCAGTGATTAATACGGTGCACCATGACCCGTCGGGGTCGGAGCGGCGACCCAAGATTCTGGCATCTTCTAAGCCTGGGTACTGCATTAGGATTAAACATAGTTCATAGGATGAGGCATTGGCGGGCACTTGTCCTACAGCAAGGGTTTGTGAGGGCGGGACTTGCCTTTTTACCGCCCACGTGTACACCTCTTGGCGGGAAGGTAACGTGTAACCTAACGACATTTTTACTGAGTTCGGGCACCCCAGGTCTGACCTCTCAGCAGCGCCTCCAAATGTAACGGGTGTTCCCTATGACTACCGCCGCTACTACTTGCTGTGCAACCTGTGTGGCTCTCAGGAGCCTAAGCCTCCGCTTGGGGAACCTGGGGTACATCTTTATCATACATCTCTAGGTGCAACGCCTCCACCTGGGAGGGATCCCAACGGAGTGGGAGGAGGCCCTCACAGGAACAACCACACAACACTACCGAATATAAAACAGGACGGGCTTTACTGCATGGAAACACACATATCACGTAACAGCATAACATCAAAACAGCATAACAGCATTATGCGCCACGGCGGACGCTAACCACACTATGCGTCACGGCGGACCCTACCACCTTTAGGCGTCACGGCGGACGCTATCACCTCTAGGCGTCACGGCGGACGCTAACCACCCACAATGTGACCCCACCCTGTGTCCAGTAACCCCCACCCAAATGTCTTGTGTTCTCGAAGTCAAATACCACTGTACATGTGTGTGTGTGACTGCGCAGCCACTATGTTTGGTGATAGGCCTGGTTGGTGCACATGAGTTGCAGGTTACCTGCCCGGGCTCCAGCCACGGGTACCGCGATATAAATCCACACGATCCGACGGGATCCTCCACACCGCGTGGGTTGAAAGTCCAGCGCGACAATGTCACTCCTTGTCGCAGGGTCTTGGGTGGTGTTCTGAGCCCAGAACCCACCTCACAGGGCCGCACGGCTTCAACACTGTGTCACTGTCTATTCAACCAATAAATGGGGCAGTGTCCCTATCTAGGGCCTGTCCCTAAGCTCCACAAGCTAATAGATGGCTCAGGACCTAACTGGGACCTTGGGGGCTGCTGGCCTAATGCAGAGGGTACTCACCCCTGCATCCACCTCCTACCCCTAGCTGGTCCGGATCCTGAATGCCTGCGTGGCTGCAAAACCCCGCGAAATGTAGCAATCTCTCCCCAGGCAAATCCCTCAGCCCTATTGGTTCCCTGGCGTCAGGTGTCTCTGCCCCTA